>NC_056736.1:431520082-431532582 GCF_019279795.1 Protopterus annectens | reverse complement strand
TTGCTTGAAGGTCCTTTTAAATTGTTTGGAATGTTAATTCACTAATTAATCATTACTTTTGATTGGTTTGAACATCTTTTAAATACTGAAAGGGTGATTTTGCGGTATTTCACTGAGTAGAGGAACAGGGCTTTTGGCCTATCAGTGTAGGATAGGTGTGTGAGCAGGGTGTGCCACCATAAAGCCTAGCAGCCCTGGCTGGCCAGTGTCTAATTGCCCAGCCTGGGTTACCTGGGATACCTCTGTTGAGTGAAAGCTGCACGTAAAGCCAAAAACATGCCAAACATGAACTGAGAATTGCTACGCTTTATTTAGGTTCACTGACAGGATGCATCTTGGAAGTGGATGACATGATGATACAGAGGAGGCTGGACATCTTATTTATCCCAGAGATGAGATGGAAGGGCAGTGCAGCAAAGCCACTTGGTTTGGGATCTAAACTATACTACTTAGGAGGGGGAGAGGCTAGAAATGGTGTTGGAATTGTGGTGAGAGAGAGGCTCCAGAAGGCAGTGAGGGATATCATCAGAATTAATGACAGACTCATGGCAATCAACTCCAGTGTAATGATAGAGCAGTATTAATAATCTCAGCCTATGCCCCACATCAGGGTTGTGATAGTGAGGAAAAGAGTGCATTCAAACAGCAGTTGCAGGACCTACTAGATAAAGCAGGACAACAGGAATTGGTGTTGATAATGGGTGACTTGAATGCATATATCAGGACAGACAGAACAGGATATAGGACTGCCTGTGTCCACATGGGTGGGTCAATAGGAAAAAATAAGGAGAAGCCATTCTACACTTCTGTTTGGCAAATGGCTTGATAGTAGTCAACACATGGTTCAGAAAGAGAGACAGTCAAAGGATCACATACAACAGTAGCCAACATGCAACTCAGGTAGACGTCCTCCTATTAAGGATAAGGCACTGGGGCAGAATCCACGATTGAAAAGTCATCCCCAGTGAATCAGTCGGTCCACAGTATAAACCACTAGTTGCCACAGTCAGCTGCAAGCAATGGTCAGAGAATGCTCTAAGGTCAACAGAGACCATGATGAAGACCTGGATGGTGACTGGAGACAAAGTATAGCAGTTCAAGGAATTAGTCAAGGCTCTAGCACCCCAAGACAAGAAGGAAATAGGTGGAGTTGAAAAAGAATGGCAGTGCCTAAAAACAGCATGTGTTAGGACTACAGAAAAGATATGTGGCTGAGCCAGGTATAGAAATAAGGTACATAAGGAAAGCTGGTGGTAGAATGCAAAAGTCCAGAAAGTCATCAAAAGAAAGAGGGAGTGCAGGAAGAAGTGGGAGATAAAAAAGACTGACCAGGCTAAGAAGGACTACTGGTTGGCTAACAAAGAAGCTAAGAAAGAAGTTGCAATAGCAAAGAATAGGGCATCAGAGGTACTCTACCAGCTTCTGGAAAGTGACTCAGCAAGTGGCACAAAGAAACTATATCAGGTTATAAGGCAAAGTCACAAAGGTAAAGAAGATAGTCAGACACCCATCATAAGGGATGCCAGCAACAACCTGCTCACTAGTGCACAGGACAGCATAGGCAGATGGAAGGAGTATTTCCAGCAGCTTCTGAATGAAGAAAACCCCACAGAAGCTGTACTGCCCCAGAAACAGCCTACAATGAGAGCAGAAGAGGAGCCCACCCTAGAAGAAGTAAGAACAGCACTAAGGAAAATGAAGTCAAAGAAAGTAGCAGGTGCAGATGAGGTCACAACAGATATAATAACGGGTGGAGAAATGGCTCCTGAGAGTACTTATAGCAGGGTGGAGAGAAAGGCATATCCCAGATAACTGGAGAATAAGCATACTTCTGCCAGTGTGCAAGAACAAAGGGGACACCCACAATTGTGGGCAGTAAAGAGGCATCAAACTCCTATCACACTGCTTGAAAGTTTTGAAGAAGGTGATTGATAAACGGATATGCAGAGTAGTAGATGTAAGACAGGAGATGAACAGTTCAGATTCAGATCAGGATGCAGCACAATTGACCCAATGTTTGCAGTGAGACAGATACTTGAGAAGAAGACAGAGATGAGAGAGAGTCCAACTGGGCTTTCCTAGACTTAGAAAATGCATATGACAATTTTCCAAGAAAGCTAATCTGGGCAGTAGTGCAGTGGTTTGAAGTCCCAGAAACATTGGTAGAATCAGTGCAGGCTATGTACAAGGACCCAATGACTCGAGTATGAACAGTGTTCAGCCTCACAAAGGAGTTCTCAGTAGGAGTGGGTGTACACCAGGGTTCAGCTCTGAGTCTACTGCTGTTCATACTAGTGATGGAATATATTAGCAAACAGGTCGGAGGGAACAGATCAACAAAGTTGCTGTATACAGATGATGTGACATTACAGGCAGACACTGAACTATAATTTCAGCAAAGAATAGGAGAATGGAATGTAAAACTGAAGGCACATGAGATGAAACTAAGCACAGATAAGATGGTGGTAATGGCAGCAAACTGGGGAAATTAGAAGAAGCTGAGAATAGAGATAGAAGGGAAGATAGTGGAACAGATAAACAGCTTCAAGTAACTGGAAGGGGTGGTTGAGGAGAAGGGAAGTCTGAATGAAGAGGTCAAAGCTCGAATTAGATGGGGTGCAGCAAACTGGCATAGAGTATCAGGTGAAGTCTATAACAGAAAATGCTAAAGAGGCTGAAAAGTAAGGTGTACAAGGCAGTGGTGTGACCAGTACTATTGCATGGTACAGAATCCTGGGCAGTAAAGGAAGAACAGTTAAAGAAGCTAGAGGTAATGAAAATGAAGTGCCTGAGAAGGGTGGTAGGATGCACACTGTGGGACAGATGAAGAAATAAGGACATAAAAGCAGAAGCCAGAGTAGCTCCAATTGCAGAAAAGATCAAAGAGAACATATTATGGTGGTTTGGCCACATGTGCAGAAAAGGAGAAGACAATATGGTGAGTAAGATTTGGGACAGACAGGAAGAAGGTAAGAGGAAGTGAGGATGTCCAGCAAAGAGGTGGATGGATGGTGTGAAAGAAGATCTGTGACAGTCAGGCATGAGTGTTGAAGAAGGCAGGAGTGTGGCACTGAATTAAGAGAGTTGGATACAGTTAACACGATACCCTGACCCCATGTAGAAAAAATGGGAAAATGGGGGCCGATGATGATTATGATGATGAACTTGCACTTCATTATTGCCTTTCATTTGTTGATGTCAATGCATCCAATGAAATGAATTACAGATTCAGCTCAATAAGGTGCAACTCAACAAACTGAACCTTTCACTGCTTTATCTCTCTCTCTCTCTCTCTCTATATATATATATGTAAATATATATATATATATATATATATATATATATATATTTATATATGCTGATTGATATTTGTTTATAGTGGTAGTTTTAGTAGTGGACCATTTGCAGACACAACCCATTAGGTGAATAGGCTCACATAAATCATGAACAAAACATATTTCCAGATACAAGGATATGTTATAAAACATATACATATTGATATTTATTGGATGCAAAAAAATATGCTACAACATTTAGTTCAAGAAGCAGTTTACATACACACACATATGCACACACGCACGCATGCACACACACACGCACACACACTTGCGCACACACACACACACACACACACACACACACACACACACACACACACACACACACACACACATCTATATCTATATCTATATATATATATCTATATCTATATCTATATCTATATATCAATATCTATAACCATATAGATAGATAAATAGGTATAGGTCTACTATGGTTCCCCATATTAAAGCATTCCTGATAGTTTCTGATATGCAATTCATTGAATCACGTTCAATACAATTCATTTGGCTACAGCAGAGAAAAGTAATATATTTTTCTCCAGTACTCAAGGTAAAACTGTAGTTTATCTTATTAATGAGAAAAACTGAGGCAACCCATGCCCACAATTATATTTTATTAGTCTGTGTATTGGCATCTTTTGTTATCTGCAATTGGATTTTCTGTTACATTCACTTAGATACCATTTAGTCAGTCATAGCACAATGCAGAATGTATTTGTAAAATTAATATGTTAAGTGCCAAATAAACATAGCTCAGCTGAGAGGCTTTCTTAAGCTACTGATACATTTTCTAGATGTTCTTCTTAATGGTCAAATTAAATAATAGAGTAGATACCTTATACAGTAAGTATGAAAATAAATTCCACATATTTTAGCATAGCAATTTTTCATGAGTCTAGAATAATGTTGTACTGAAATAAAGTGCTGTAAAAATTTAATTTCAACAAGGCTGTCAGGAAAGGGGTAATTCTGTGCAAAGTGCAAAATATTATCATACCATCTACAGTTAATAAAAGACATTGTAATTACATGTATTCTAAACCTCAAGGAGCAATGAAAAGTTAAAAAAGTAGAAACCAAAATTTCCTGTTTTGAAGGGCAAACATGAATGATTATTGTCAGCACAAATTTTTGTGACAACCATTCTATATCAGTGACAGTTTACTATCATAGCACTAGACGTTTAATGTCATGAGTAAAAAGTATGGGTTTAACAAACATTACAAATAATCAGTGCCCGTGTTTCTAAAAATTAGTCAGCTATTTGGAACAAAATACATTGCACACTTCATTTAAATACATTTTCAAAATGAATGCAGTGTATAGCACAAATTCAGTTAAATGCTGTATATTGATGAAATTGAAGTCGGCAAATAACAATTCTAGTAGTGGTTGAGAGACAGAAATCAAAATTTCTGAGGACAAAAAAATTCTCTTAACTTTGACATGCTTGAGGCTTCTAATTTTGATGATGGACTGCTATATAACTAGGTTGTGCTGATGCCAAAATGACATATTCACCTAAAACAGAGGCACTCCTAATCCAGGACCTACTTAAGGTTTTTATTAATTGCGGCCTGTAGACTTTTATTCAGTTTACCTGTCATTGTTCATAACCCACAGCATTTATTGTAATAGCTTTTCATGTCCAGTGCACTTTTTTAATGATCCTTTGCAAAATCAAAATGTTCAGTAAGGTCTCCCAAAAACAAAGGTTGGTTTTCACATTTCTAGGTTTCGGACATGCATAGCTATACTGATATGTAGATGTAGTCACAGGAGGTTATTCAAACTAAAGACAGCTTGGTTCATATTAGCACTGTAATAACACATAAAACCAGAAAAAATGAGTCAGCAATGCTAAAAAAATAATTAAACAATGAACTTCTTCAAAGCATAAATGATAAAATGGAGTTCACCAAATTTAAAAACTACAATGAACCATGTGATAGGACAAAACCAATGAGAACAACAAATAAATAATCATTAAGAATAAGGAGTCATTTAAAATGATCACATTAGTTTAAAACCAAAACTTTGGAACCTCATCAGAACTATTAACTATATGCTGAAATATTAACAAACATCAAATGTTACAAAGTCATGAAACCATAAACATGAATAATACTTTGTTGAATAAAAATGTTATTACACATTTGTCTAAAATTATTATAATAAAACCAGAACTGAAAATATTATAACTAATTATTTGTAGGATGAAAGGATTTTTTTGCTCAACGTTTGTATTTTGTGGAGTTATGGTGGTTTCAATGAATTAGTTTTCGTCTCTGTGATAGCATATTTCTGGTACCTATCAATGATCCTTTTAACAGTACTGAGTCATTTTTAGGTTATTCAGGCTGACTACAGAAATGCACAGGCATGTTGTTAAACTCGCCTACTTATGGCAAAAGTATAAAATATTTGAGGGTAATCATTTAAAAAAATACCAAATGCATTCATAATTTGCAGTACACACTCACATATTGCTGAAATTCGTTAAGATAAATTTAAAAGGGCCTCATTTGCAATCAAAAAATGTAAAGGTCCCTAAACATACATGAGTATGTTTAACAGCACTATATTACCTTAGGATTGCTTGAGTTAGAGAGCAACTTATTTAGTAAACTACAGACTTTTTAAAGTAAAAAAAAAATTATAGAAATGTTGCAAATTATTATGAAACAGTTCAAAACTAGGTAGGATTATTGAGTTAACTTCAAGAAACGTTCGCTTTATTTATATTTTGGTCATATTACAATGGCCTTGATGAATACCGTAAGTTGTCATTTGTAAAAGAGAAATCATTATTGCAGCACTGTCAATGATTAGTGATCAGTGAGAAAGTCATTAGTTTAGTATTTTGTAGTGATTGTGCACATTGGTAGATGTATAGTGATTTAATTCAGAAGCACTGAAGCGACAAGGATGTTTTGTTTTTTTCACCATGTGAGTCTACGGTAGATTCTTGAGTGTCACTGATAAATTGACAGTATTATGATTAAAGATTAAAATAAAGAAGAAAGTGGCTGGGGCCAAGAAAAGGATGGATCTGTTAACAAACTGCTTTCTTTTCTATTGTGAACGTATTCATGATTGTACAAATATTACTTCACAACAACTTTATTTTGCCAGATTCTGCAAGTAATTATGGGGCTTGTGTCACATAACTTTTTTTTCTGAGGATGGCAGGCATGCTTTCATTGTTTTGTTTTTTGACTGATGAGATTTTTATTTGAGTATTACTGTGGCATTTCATGTACAGTAATGATACAGAACACAGGATCAAGGCAGAGGAAGGACAACTCAAATCATTTTTACAGGCTCAGCAACGGAAAAAAAACTAAGCTAGTATTAAGTGAAAGCAGCTTCAAAATTTGCAAAGTAGATATGATAGGAGCTACTATACCTTTTACAATGAGCTTGCTGATGGCACAAAAATTTGACTATGAGTTGCAAATGAGCAAAAGAGCACCTCATTAGCATATGCCATGTTACATTATTTCTCATTTGCATCTCATTTTGCTTATGCTTACTCATGGCCATCATGCATTAAGAAAGAGGCATTTGCTTCAGCTCCTATACGTTTGTAACTAAATGGAACTTTATACTAGTTAACAAGAATGTAAATTATAAGGTTTTGCAGTGTTAACATTCTTAAACTAAATTTTAAAAATAGCATAAACCAGAAGTTCAAATTCAAATCATATAAAAATCAAAGTTGTACATTCATAATTTTGATACATTTGAATGTTAATGTTAATACAAAATCAAGCACAAATCAATGAATAAGCATGCTAAATTCATGCATGATTTTACTGGAGAGTATGGTCTTTCCTGACATGAGTAATCTCATCTTAAACCACCATCAGTATGGTAGGTATCAGTCTCATGTGATGTCCTAATAAGAGCAGGGGTACATCAACTGGAGCAATATATTACCTTTCCATGCTTAAAGTGATCACTCCAAGAATATTAACTGCCAAGAAATATATTACTTTCTGCTAACTGACAGGGTGTCTACTCATAGCTTAACCTTCCTAGCTGTTATTTTCCAGGACCTATAAAGCTTGGAGATGCTGTTATATATTATTTTCCACATTATTTAATGCACTGAGTGAATGAGCATATTAAAACATTAGAACTGATTCTACAAAGAATGGCAAATCAAAATAACCACCCTAACATTTCGGTACACTATTTCACATTATGTAGTACACTGTAGTATGACATGGGGAAACAATTACTGAAGGACTGTACAATGCTATAAACTGTGTTGGCATACTGTCAAATAGTTTTCATACTGATAAAAGTACATCTTTATTAGATTAATCTTTCATTCTTGTGAATCTGTGACCAGTAGAGTAAAAACAGAATATTTCCCTACTTGCTTACATGAGGGTTTCTTAAATCTTCCATTCTTATAACTGAAGTGCAGATTATTAACTTTCTAATTGCTTTTTCTGTTGCTTTTTTTACCTGTTGTGTTCGGATTCCATAGATAAGTGGATTGAAGAAAGGAGAAACTGTGAAGGATGCTATTGACACAAAGAAGTCCATGGAAGGAGAATCAATTTTCCAACCCATTTGGGTCTTTAAAGATATTAGGATCCCACCAATAATATACAGAAACAGTAGCAGAAGATGTGTTATAAAGGTGTTTAATGCCTTAACTTTAATGCATCCAGAAACTCTGTAACAAACTCTGAAGATACGTGCATAGGAATAAATGATAACTGCTGTCACTATGACACCATGACTTACTGACATACAGGTTTCAAAGGTGTTATTTAAATTCACATTTTTGCATGCCAGCCTTAAAAATGCCATTGCATCACAGAATATATTGGGCACAGTCTTGCCACATATAGGAAGTCTTATATTGGTAACAATAAATGCCATTACAGCACAAAAAGAAAATAACCATGGACATATTAAAAGAAAGGATACTCTGCATTTTGTCATGAGGCTAGCATATCTTAAAGGGTAACAGATGGCTAAATAACGATCATATGCCATAACTGCAAGAAATGACATTTCATTTAGGCCATAAATATACAAGAAATAAAGCTGAATTAAACAAGCAGTCTGAGAAATGATTCTATATTTAGATAAAATATCCACAAGCAACTTTGGAAAGATTGCCATGTTCCCACATAATCCATTTAAAAAGAGATTACAAACAAAAATATACATGGGTTCATGGAGTGATTTATGAAAAACTGTAACAGCAATCAGCAGCACATTAGTAAAACATGTTATTAAATAAACCATAAGATATCCTGCAAAATAATAATACTTTAATTCATTGATATTATCAAATCCAGTAAGGATGAATATACTTTCACTTGAAATATTTTCCATTTTTCTTCAGCATTTCAGCAATGGAAATAAAATTAATATATGCTGATATTCTGTGGGAAGGTAGAAATAAACAAACATGAATTAAATCCTTTTTAATTGAACATGTGTAGAAGTCACTACAATCTTTGTAGCATAATAGCACAATCACTTTCAATACTTACACATCAACATTTCAAAATGCAGAATGTCTGCAAACTGTTATGAAGTAGTTGCATTTGGTTAAACAGACTAAAAAGAGAAATGAAAGGAGTTATAGAACTGAGCCCATCTTTCTTTTCAGTGCTCTTGATCATTGAATCCTTCTGTGAAAACAATGACATTTATACAGTAAACCTGTCCTGGGAATTTAGTAAATCATTTTTTGTTATGACTGGGGAAATGATAATTTGCTTATTATCAGCAATTAAACTAACCAATAGTCTTGCTATTTTAGATAATTAATAATAGGATAAAGCAGCTAATGCAAATATATCTCAAAAGTCTAGATAGCAGCAGCTTTAGTACTGTTTATGCTGCAATGTTAGGAAATTATGTTTCTCAGAGGAGATAAGGGATTTCACAGCTAATCTTGAAATAAAGCTGAAGTATAGGTGGATGATTTCTACTTTGAAACATAAAGTCATTAGTTGAAATGCCTTCTATCTATGTTTAATGGTTTATTATACAACCCCCCCCCCATTAATATTCCAAAGCGTGCACGCTGATTTGTCACCGTGCACGTTGTAAATCAGACTTATACTAATGGAAAAAGGTCTGTTGCTTTTTAGAAACTGTCTCGTTATGTTAAAGGAGTTTAACATAGCAAGATAGCTTTAAAAAAAGTAACTGAGATCTTCCTTTCTCCGTTGCTTTTTTTAAAGCTGTCTCGCTATGTTAAACTCCTTTAACATAGCAAGACAGGTTTAAAAAAAGCAACTGAGATTCTTCGTTACTTTTTTTAAAGCTGTCTCGCTATGTTAAACTCCTTTAACATAGCGAGACACTTTATAAAAAGCAACGGAGATCTTGGTTTCTCCGTTGCTTCCACCCACAGCTCTGATGTACTGCGTAAGCATATGCATGCACAGTACATCAGAACTGCCGCCAAATGCCAGACAGCTGTGGAAGGGCAGCACAGAGGCATTATACAATGCCATTATTTAAGAAAAGTAATTATTTATTTTCTTAAATAATGTGATTGTATAATAGCAATAACCCACTTCCGGGTGTGGGTAATGCCGGATTTATCCATGGTTGTCTTTGTTTGGCCACTCAGGCATCACCCTCATGACCAAACCACACCAACCATGGGTAAATCCAGCATTACCCACATCCAGGCATGGGTTATTGCTTAATTATATAACCCCCCTTTAATATTCCAAAACGTGCACACTGATTGGTCAGTGTGCACGTTGTAAATCAAAGACTTATACTAATGGAAAAAGGTCTGGTCGCCCTGACTTTTTCCATTAGTATAAGTCTTTTTTTTTTTTTTACAGCAACGGAGAACGCAAGATCTCCATTGCTTTTTAGAAAATGTCTCGCTATGTTAAAGGAGTTTAACATAGCGAGACAACTTTAAAAACAGTAACAGAGATCTTCCTTTCTCCACTGCTTTTTTTAAAGCTGTCTCGCTATGTTAAACTCCTTTAACATAGCGAGACACTTTGTAAAAAGCAATGGAGATTTTGCTTTCTCCATTGCTTCCACCCACAGCTCTGATGTACTGCGTAAGCATATGCATGCGCAGTGCATCAGAACTGTTGCAGAATACCAGACAGCTGAAGAAGGGCAGCACGGAGGCATTATACAATGCCATTATTTAAGAAAAGTAAATATTTTTTTTTCTTAATAATGTTATTGTATAATAGCGATAACCCACTTCTGGGTGTGGGTAATGCTGGATTTACCCATGGTTGTCTTTGTTTGGTCACTCGGGCGAGGGCCAAACCACACAAACTGTGGGTAAATCCAGCATTATCCACACCCAGGCGTGGGTTATTGCTTAAATGACTACCATAGTTCTGTTAAGTTATGGACTGACCTGAATATAACAAGAAAAAAATTCTAATGGTTGTAGAATCAGCAAAATTAAATCACTACTTTAATTGCATATGTTTTAAATGGATTATTTATTTAGAGAGGATTCATATAAATGACTTCCATGTACTCTGCAACTCTATTATTGCTGGGAATTATTATATGTCTGAAACTTCAGTACACTGCAGGATACTCTGACATTTCTATTTGAGATTTTGGGAGCAGTCAGCATGTGTCCTTGGGAGCAGTCAGCTCGTGTCCTTGCAGCAGTTAGAAATACATCTAAACAAAGGTTTCATCCAAGTGCAACAGTCTTTTCTTGCCTGTATTTGCTTTAGTGCAATAGGACACAATATTTAAACCTCAGAAACAAAGATACAGATTTCTGATAGACGTTTTAATTATGTATTGACAGTGGTGTGCCTATTTTGTGCCATTCAGTCTTAGAATACTTGAACAGTAACACAGGGCAGTGTCGGGTTATGGTTGGATTGTTTCCCTCCTAATTGAGACTTAATCCTGGGGGAGAAAACTGAAATATGAAATGATAATGCCAGGAGGCAGTAATTCCTTACATATATTCAGTCACCATACTAGAAATTATTGCTACTCTGCCACTTAAATCAAATTAAACTATCATTTCTTTTATGCAAGTCCAACCAGCATGCACCGTTTGTTTAGCTTCTTTCATATTTACAGAAGCTGGCCATGAGAAAAATGAAGATATACAGCAAATTGCATTCAGATTTAAATTGAGTGATATTTTATATTTTCTTACTTGTCCCTTTTTGTGGCTTTGAATAAAGTAGTGTGATGTACTTTTGTATACAGAGCTTAAGCTGCTTGCTCAGAGTCTTTTGATTTTACAAATATCTTGCAAAAATTAGTTGTGAACGAGTAGGAAGAAAAAGCTACATTTGCATGCTATATATTGTATATGGGTTGCAGTACGAATGTGCTTTTGATTTTCAGTTTAAGAAAAATATGTGTCAATATGTGCTTGAATGGTAAACATTTCAGAATGGGTTATATATGACAATTAACTCATGGCTAAGACATTCAACAGCAAAACACATGTCATATGTATTCTAATTTTCTTTAATTTACTTGTGGCATATTATAATTTCTCAGTATGGTCTCTGCTACATTTTATGAAGTGTGTAGAGTAGGACTATTAAGTAGATGCCCAAAGGCCAATTTCAGCCAATAGCTGATTTTTAAGTGGATTTCAGAACTGATTTATAAGTGTCCATCATTGAGCCATTCAAAGATGTGTGCTTAGAAGAATCTCCACTTCCTTGGGACTTAATTGATGACAGTGAGACAAACATTAGAAACAAGAATTAGATATACCTTTGATACCAGTTTGCAAAGAAACTACCAAATAAATGAAACTGTTAAAATAAGTAGTCAACACTACGTTTTAATTAATTAAGTAACATATTTATTTATTTATCCTTGGTTGACTGGGTTTGTTCCATTAAACTAGTGGCTTCTTTCCAATGCAGACCTGAGACAGTAATTCTAGGGGAAATTTAGCCAGGGCATTAGGGAACTTCCTCTATTGTTTTGGACAAGGTAGCCTGGAATCTTTTACATCTGAATGAGCTATCATCTACCCAAGATATGGGACCTCAGTTTAACATCTCATCCAAAGGACAGTATTCCATAATGCTGCACTTCTATGTCAGCAATTTCAAAATCAATTCAATCACCTGCAGTGGGAATAGAATCTGTAGTCTTCTGATCTTTGAGTTCCAAAGATGAGTGTACTAC
>NC_056736.1:431515082-431517582 GCF_019279795.1 Protopterus annectens | reverse complement strand
TTAGATTTGTGACAGTGTGGATTGTGCCATATATATATATATATATATATATATATATATATATATATATATATATATATATATATATATATATAGGATCCGGACACATACTCGACTAACATATGTCCGAATCACAAAACATTGAACACACATGCACAAAAGCTCTTAACATCGAAAAGTGCTTCTGTGTATGTGTAGTTCAAAAAAAACCTACGTTTCTGCAGGGGGACTTTGCCCCCTACACCCCCACACCCTCTACTTTATTATTCTCACTCCAAGATCGCACTACAGTGGGGAAAAGGGAATTTTCCCTTACCTGCACTGCAGTCCAATCTACAAAACAGGCACACATACACGGAAGCGCTTGTCGATGTTAAGCACTTTCGTGTATGTGTGTTCGATGTTTTGTGCACCATCAGACAGTAACGTTTATGTAACAAAAAGAATACCTAGGTATGGCCAATAAGATGTGTGACAGCTTACTGTGGCAAAGGTTGTACAATTCAGTTACACATCACTGGAAGATGTGTAGGGAGGTACATGAAGAAAGGTGCATTGTACTCAATTACTGATGTGATGAAGACTGCGAACTATGGAGCTATTATGGTCTTTGGTGTGGATATCCTTCACATAATTATTAGTTGTGTTACATACAAGGGAGTAGTCAGCCCTGGCCACATACTGATCGATGTTCTACATACCATCTAACCATGGACAGAGGTCACATACCACTGGATCATCTTATAAGGTTATATGTATACATTATCCTTAGTTTGTGAATTTGGTTTCATGATGTGTTTGTTTCACTGCAGGTGTTGTCATGGCTATGGCTGCAATCTTTGATGTGTGTTGATACCGTCTGTATTACATTAATATCACAGCTGGAAGCAATGATTGCCTACAATCTGTAGTCCTTCAGACAGTTGTTTGGACACAAGATGTGTTTGCCATTCATGACATCTGTAACTTAAATAATGGAGAGAAAAAGGTCTAGCAGATAGCCCTGATGTATGAATCTGATCACTGGTCCTGAGACATAGGTAATTTCACCCATTTGAACATATTTAGATGCCACATATGTGATCCACTTATCTACCCACTTGGTGATATAGGTGATTTTGGCCAAATCTGACAGAGTTGATTGAATACCTCAGTGTGCATTTTTCTCAAATGCCTTGGCCTTGTCAAGTTCCACAGGATGATAGTGTTGTCATCTGGCATGCCTTTTTGAGAATATCTAACAGATGTAACAGACATGATATATCATTAACAACTCACACAGGTCTGTTGCACACACCAGGATATTACTTGTGTCAATTTAGAAAAGGTCCATGATGACATCTCAGTCCACCTCACAGATGAGGAGAGTCAGGATGCATCTATACATGCATGCATTGAGTCCTGTCCCCCCAACTCAGATGGACTCATGGTGATGTACACCCCTCTACAGGCACGTAGTCTCTATGGAGGGTGTGTTACAGTGTATATTCAACAGTGTCATCAAGGTGTATGTGGTGAGTCATGTTATAGGCCATCTGTTGTCACAGCCTATTCATGTTGTGTGATAGGCCTGGATGAAGGTAAGACAGTGCATACTGCCTATGTTAATCTGGCCTAAGGTTTGCATACCATCCCCATGCAGGTATCATTGAGAAACTCTCCCAGCTGGGGACTAACCCTTACTTCACTAAATGGGTACTCAATTGGCTCACCAACAAAATGAATACTGTGAAAGTTGGTGAATCAAATTATACCAGTAAAGCTGTCACCATTGGTGTACCCCAGGGATCTGTGCCTTGCCATTTCCTGTTTGGAATCTATTTCTTAACAGTTCTGGCTAAAGTATATGGCCATTAGCTTACTGCATTCACGGATTCTTGCATATTGGGTGCAATCATGGAGTCCACCAATGATGATAACATACTACAGGAAAGGCTAACACAGAAAAATAAGTGAGGACAAAGCTACACAGTCTATAAATAAACACAAAAACATGTCTTTATGTAGGCCTTCTGCAAATTGGAATTCCCTGGTAATTACAGCATTGACAACAATCCCACTCTGCTGAAATCCAGTGATGCAAGACATGGGAACTCATGTAGATAGCAATCTGAACTTCGACTACTAAGTATTCACAATAGTATGGAAAGGTTTTGCTGTGCACACCATAAGTCATGCCATCGTATTCAGATCTGAGGATTATACAACAGCACTATGCCCAAACCTCATCAGAACACTAATAGAGTGTAATGCCACCATTTGCGTATACATCACCAGACAAATGCAGCAGCTAGAGAGACCACAGAGATTTCTCACCTAGAAAACACAACGCCTACTAACCATGCCATGATGTATGTGGATAGAATGAAAGACATGTCACTGTAATCTGTATTCTATAGGATGAAAAGACTTCTGCATGGCCTCCAGGCCAGTCTGTGACCCTGTACTGGTGGGAATAGTGCACATCCACAAATCAGATATAAGTGACAACATCAGCATT
>NC_056736.1:431365082-431512582 GCF_019279795.1 Protopterus annectens | reverse complement strand
TAGTGTTGTTGATATATTTGTCAACAAGTACTGAGAGACAAGGATTGAAGTGCATGGGGGGAGGTAACACATGGCTGCATTTTAAAAATGTTCTTAGATAGAGGGCCTTCATTTTTTATGTTTCCACATGTAGTTTCATGGCATTAAGACTAAATGGACAGTAAACAGCACAATACATGCTATTATTTACTTTGCATAGCAAATCGGTGAGCAGCAGGTTCATGCGATGGATGGCAAAGTGGTTGCACATGTGAGATACAGATTTCTACTGCTTTCCCTGTTTGTGCATAGTTAAGCAGTCAGAAATGAGACCTTCATTGCTAAAATTCACAGCGTTAGTACTGAGTGGATGAAACACATCTGTTGCTTAGTTGACTCTGGCGGCAGGAATAAATGCATTGACACATTTCTTTTTGAATCCAGATGACACTGGGTTCTAATCCAGTCCATCTAATACTTTTAAATATACAGTGAAGATGCAATGAGATTATTTATTCTTTATAGTACATGAAGCATGTATTGCTGTGTGTTGACGTAATGCAGTCGGTTTATGTGACATTGCATGGAGGTAACCAGAGCATTACAGAGCCTCTCACTGTCACTTAGCATTGTTTGTGATGCCAAACTCCGTGCAAATATAGAGGCAAAAAAGTGAAGGGCTCCATTGCTTTTTCCTGGCAATGATGTTTATTGCGTGTGATTCTATTTTTTGATCAGATTATAGGTGTTAAAAATGGGGTAGATAGGAAAATGGTGAACTGGGCAGCAAGCAGGGGGAAGAACAAAGAGAAAGCAATACAGGAATGTGTCAGAGGGAAGTATGAAAGAACAATAACTATCCATTTATTCAACAGTGTAAACTGAAAATATGTGCAGAATATTAGCAGAATTGCTACTGTCACCTCCAGAAAGATGGGTGCCAACAACATGATCATGCTGTATAGCCAACTGGACCAAATCAAGTGTGTCAAGAAGACACATGTGTGGAATGGAGAGCTAGGTATGGGACAATATTTTTGTTGGACAGGTGCCCTTTTTTAATTCAGTAAGAGAGGAATGCTGGGTAAGGGGCTTTGGTATTTCGGTGTCAGGTAAGTTGGGTAGGTGGGGAAGCTAATGCAAACAAGACAAGACTCAGAGATGGTGAGGGGAACAAAATATTGGGGGACACAAGAATTGGGGTGAGGGAGGAGACAACAAAGGTCCATGCCCATTAAACATGGAGATAGTGAAAATCTAGTCCTCAACCACTGGACTGTCATTAATGTCCCCTTACTTCAATGGTGGCTGGAGTGCTTGACATCTTCTCCTCCTACAGAACATTATGGAGAGCAGCATCTCCATCCAGCATAGGTGTGCACCAATAGTCTGGTGCACAACCCTACACACCACCTCTGGCATCTTTTTGAAGGTGATGAAATCCCCATCTCCATCACTATTCCCAAAAGGAGGTACCACCTGCTGGGGAAGTACTTCCTGAGGGTGCAGGTAATGCAGGCGCAGCAGAGTCAGTGCTGCCAGGTTGGGTCCCAGATGTGCTCGGCATTGGTACTGAAGCCAGTGGAGTGTGGGCAGGCTGATCATCTGTGGCTGGTCTAGCTCACTTTGCTGTAAAGCAATTATTGATTCATTACAGATGGATGACTTGGAGACATCTTGACAACACATAATAGAAAATAAAAAAAAACAGCTAAGGGTTGAGGTGAAAGAGAAAAAAAGATAAAATTAGTGCCATCATATGCGACATACAAAACATTATCACAATTATACAATTACTTTATCTGAAGTATAACATTTAAGTATACATCCTAACTACTATAAACTATAACTAAAGATTGATCAAAGTAATCCTTGAAATGTTCATATAGTGCAAATATGCTTGGTTCAACAGCTTTAACATCAGGGCATTTATGCCACTTGTATAAAGTTTAATTTATTTAATATTATTAAAGAAATCCAGTATTGTATAGTTGTTACTTGTGGTATTTCAACTTACAACCTCTGACTACAGTCTTACACTTGACTCCTACAGTTGTTTTGTGCTATAGATTAATGCATGCATACTTGCTTTTACAGTTAGGATATGCATGCTAATTTGCTTTTACTATATAGAAAACTCAACAATCTATTTTTAATTTTTAAAGCTACAATAATACTCCTCTTGTGCTGCATACAGAACACTTGCTGCCCTCAGTCTCTCCAGTAGAGTAGAATGAGCTTGGTGATTCAACTCTTTTTAAGGGTTAGCTTAGGAAAAGAAAACAGAAAACAACAGAATAGCATTATGCATGCCAGTTGTGCCTATATTTAGCTTGCTATATATTAAAATACTATTTTATTAGCATACTTACACAGCTGAGGGATGTCACCACTTTGAAACTCAGTCAACCACTGGTTGAGGGTATCCCTCTTGTGCCTTTGTAGGTCATTGAAATGGTGCCTACACTGTTATTCAGTACATGGGTTGCCAGTTGCACTGAATGCAGGCTGAACAAAACTACTCCAAGCCTCAAACTTGTACTGGGAACCCGAATAGTCCCATTGCAGAAGTGGTGTTTTACCAGGAGTCTAATAAATAACCTGTACTTCTGAACACCTTTCCTCTGTGCCCTAAACTGGGCTCCTTCCCCACTAACTCGAGACATGTCTAATATAAGAACTAGAGCAATAGCAAACTAATGAGTTCCCACCAATTCCTATTATCACATTTACTGGTAGTGCTCAAACCAAAGCAACAATGCCAACCATGTCTGTGTGATGTTAAGCAGAGAGTAGCAATGCCAAGCAGGAAGGAAATAAATATTTTAAAGTGGAAGGTTAATCTGACACTTGACCTTAGTCTGAGGGGTGTCTACTGCTGTAGCTTGCAAATATATTTTGAAAATTGGAAGGCAACTGTTAGGTGAGCTAAAGTTTGTAGATATGCACTGGGGGCATTTCATGAGATGACACTTTTTTTTTACTTTTTTACACTGATAACATTGATTTTAAAGTGTGGGATAAAAACCTATGCATAAGGAACACAATAGCTTATTCCACAGTGGTGATTTTCTATCTTTGCCACAGAAGAAGTGCTGCCCAGACATACTGATGAGCCATTCATAAATGCAGCTGACAGTTTGAGGAGTTATGTATGTATGGGTGTGACCTGACAAGGTTCTTGTATATAGATTCATTTGTGTGTGTCCTATTTAAGTGTAAATGCCATCCAAGATCAGATAGCAGAATTATACTTATAGAAATATAGTAGACAGTATACCCTCATTCATACAACTGAAAACACAATAAGGGTGTATTATCCCTCATACATGTAATTCATATCAGCTTCACTATCTAAATTGTTATAAGTGAGACTGAATATAATGGGAAATGGAACAACAGTAAAAATCTTTTAATCATCCTGTATTAAAACCCTGGACCATGTGTATGGCAGCCCTACACTTGCATCTGCGGCCACAAGAATGTTGAACACTTGTATATTTTTCTATTCATTGCTATAAACTGGACTGTCAGAACAGTAAGAATAGGTTGCACACCCTGTACTAGAATCCAGGACTATCTGTATTACAGCCCTACACGTACACCTGCTGCCACAGAAGTAGCTAAATGACAATTGCATAATTTCCTAGTCATTCTTAAGTTCTGTGTATTATCCACCATGAATCACCTCTTAATGTGTGTGCATGATGCCCAACAGAATTAAATGAATGCATCCATTTTAAATTATTGGCTGTCTGGGTCCTGTCTGCAGGTATTCAATTGCTGCAGGTGTTGGGCAACCTTGGTAACTGCCATGCAACTCTGCAAAAATTGAAACAATGAATCCTTTTAGACCTTTAAACTTTTACAGATGCCCTATTTGCAGGTGTTCTGTCTGCTTCTTGCGTAGGCCACTAGTCTGGGTTTGCACACTGCTAAGCTCCATGCAAATGAGATAAGAAAAGCCACACCTGACATTCATTGTGTTTCTCCATTTCCCTTGCTTGCACTTAGCCACACACTGTGCAAACACTGGCATTAAATATAAAGTGAAAAGTAGTTGAATTGAAGAAAAGCAATCCATGAAATAAACACTCCAAAATGTTTATTGGTACACATGAAATATTTTTACATAGGTGTGGATTTGATCTCTCACTCCAATGAACCTTCAGAACACAGTAAGGGTGTTTTACCCATTTTTGCTACATAGCTTTGCAGCATGGAACTGAAATCATTCTGCATACAACCAACTGCAACATCATCCACAGTACTAACAAACCATATTAGAGTTATTTTTACATGTATTCATTTCAGATGTAGTGTACTAAGTGATCACACAACCAGTGATCACTACTGAATGCAAAAATGAAGCTGTGTCTCATAGCTCTGAGCTGGTTGTTCATCCTTGTCTTATTTGAGTAGTAATCTGAGACATGCAGTCTGTAAGCCACTATGTATCATTGTCCTTAAAATCTGTGAGGATATTAATTTTTTAAAGTAATTATATAAAAATATTTTTGTAAAAACATTTTCTTCTTCTAGTATTACATATTTCTTGAAGAATCTGTCTGTATAAAGTTGTATGAGTCTTTGTTTTAAAGTGTCAAAATTTGGATAGGTTGCTTTAATGATGAATTACATCAGGAGTGAATGGTGGGCATTTTTCATCTATTTAAGCATTGTATTTAACACATATGATTATCTGATGAAGTTCCTAATCTATGGGACAAAAGTATTTACTGTTTTTATTGTTTTTAACATTATTGCATTCCGACTTGTGGTATTTTAGCATTAAACTGTTGCTCTGTTTTTGTACACAGACTTGGCTATGTTTTTATGAGTTTGTTGCTGTTGGAGTTCATGATTCTGTTTTGGTGTTTGTTTTCCAACCATGTCTGTGAAAGAAGGGACATCATCTCAGCCATTGTTTCCTGATCCCAACGTGGTTGAAATACAAAGATTGGTTGGCAATTTAACTGCATTAGTTGAGCAACTGTCGCAAAGATTAGATTCCTGTTTGCCAGGACAGCTTACCAGACAATGCATCATTTGGGCTCCCATTCATCTCTTCTCAACATGGAAGCTAATTGAAACACTCCTATGGCCAGCAGTGTTTTACAGATGGGTCAGCTGGGCCAAGTTTATAGACAGCTAGGCTTTGAATCCATGGGCAGTTCCATTCCAGACCTAATAAATTGTATTTTGCAAGATAACGATTTATTATACAGCCTACTCAGGTGCTTGATGATATAAGTAGTAAACTAGATGAGCTGGATTATAACCTTTTCCAACTTAAAAAGCTTCAGATTGAAAAGGTTTACTCAACTGAGTCCATCAGAACTGGTCAATTCCCTAAGGGGCTATGTGCCTGGAAGTGCCCGACAGGTTTGAAGAGGGACTCGGTTCTTCACAAAGATTTGCTTGCCATGTTTAATCACCACGGATGTGAATACATGGACTTATTGGTGGAACATAATAAAAAATATTGTGGAACTAATTATTGAAACCAACAGTTTGGGCAATAGTATCACAAAGGACTTAGACTTCCAAATATATCACTTTGAACATGCTAGAATTTTTTTTAGAATTCATGCTAAATGATTCAAATTAAAAATTAAAAAATTCAAAAATCCAAGAGGGAAATAATAGATTATACCAATGGCATGGTGTACCCACCCCAATTCTTTCATATGTTTGGGGCAAAAAAAAAATTCACAATCAACCACCAGGTAATTTCAACAATTACACAGAGATGTCTATAAAGCTATTAGACATAGGTTCATAGGTTCATAGGTAGTTACTAGGCTATAAGCCCAAGGACCTAAGTAAGCCTAGCCAACAAGGTTCACTGGCTTACGTCACCCAAGAAAGTTAATTTCCTGTGCCCCTGTCGGGCAGAGCCACAGAAGTGATCCTTGGGGTGTAGTTCCTATTTCCCATTCACTCATCAAGATTTTTCTTGAAGAGTGCTAATGAGGAACTTTGCTTGACATAGATGGGTAGATTGTTCCAGAGTATAGGAAGTCTCTGGGACAGGAATCTTTCCCTCCAGCATGTCCTGCTTATTGTGGTGACAAGGTTTAGGTCCTTAGAGCATGCAGCTCAGAGGGACTGGAATTTCTTTATGTGTAGCGTGTCCAACAGCTCTGGGTTTAACATAGCTTTATATGTTAGGCAGATATCTCCTTGGAGTAGGCGATATGCTACACAGTAAAGCTGGAGTTTTTTTAAGATGGTCAGTGTAGGGCATCCGTTTGAGGCTAGTAATCCTCTTTGTGAGGTACTTCTGTGGCCTTTCCAGCTGCCACAGATGTCTTTTGAGGTACATTCCAAAAGGGGAGTTGTACTCTATAATGGGTTTAATGAGTGCCAAGTAGATGGGAACAATGACCTTTTTTTCCTGGATGAGAAACATTTTGTGATGAGGTGTGCCACATAGAAGGATTTCCTGACTACTGTGGTGATGTGATTATCAAAGGAGAGACTACTGTCCACCTGGGTCACAAGGTCTCTTATCACACATTCAGCATTAAGTAGACTGCCGTTTATGTGGTAGTTCATGGGTACAGAGTTTTTACTAAAGGGGATGACAATGCACTTTTTGGCACTGAGCTTGAGGCCATGCTCTGACACCAGGCATCTGTCTCAGTGAGGCCCTTTTGTTGGATGTCCACATAATTTTGGGACTCAACTATGGCTCCTAGTTTGCAGTCATCTCCGAACTTCATTACCCCAAGACCTTCTGTGTTAGCCTGTACTTCAGAAAAGTAGATACCAAACAGGAGAGGTCCCAGGACTGAACCCTGTGGTTCAACACTTGTCACTGGTTTGAAGTAAAATTTGGAGTCTGCAACTTTTACACTGTGGGTTCTGTCAGTGAGCCATTTGGCAACCCATCCTGTGATGTAGAGATTTATACCAAGTTTAGTGAGTTTATCTAAAATTCCAGAATGTGGGATGATGTCAAAAGCCTTGGCAAGGTCAAGATAGGCTGTGTGAACCACCTTACCCTCATCTACAGCTTTGGTGACTGCCTCAAATAAGTCAATCAGGTTCAAAAGGCATGATCTGCCTTTCACAAACCTGAACTGGGTAGGGTCCAGAGTTTGGAGGTTACGAATGTCTTTGTTTATGAGTTTCACAATGATAAGTTCCATGGCCTTGCAGGCCAGGCTCGTCAGGCTAATAGGGCGATAGTTCCCAGGATCAGTGGTGGCTCCCCCTTTGTGAAGTGGGATAACTGTTGCTGTGCACCATTCAGTGGGCACAAAGCCTGACGTGAGAATATGATTGAACATCGTGCTTAGGTGAGGAGCCTGTTTGTTCTGAAGTTCATGTAAAATGCAGCCCGGGATGTTGTCCGGTCCCATGGATGCTGTGTTTTTGATTTTAGAGAGTGCAGCTTTTATCTACATAGATGTGATTACAGGGACTCTGTAGTCTTCCTCTATAGATATGGGCCATTTAGGGGGTGAGAGGGGGGTAAAGTTAGTACTGAACCTATCTGCCAGGATGTTGACAATATCAGTTGGTTCTGTAATTTTTGTGCCATTGTGCTATAACTCAGAACAGATCTGGGTGTTGCCATTGAGATTCTTGACATAGCTATAGAATAGGTTTTTGTTTTCTCTTTGAATCAGTGGTGATTTTGTTTTCGTAGCTAGATTTGGAGGCTCTTATAAAGGCTCTCAGCTTATTACTGAGGCTGACCAGGGAGTTCCTCCTCTCATGAGATTTTACTCTCTCTTGCAATAGTTTCTTCCTTCTGTTGTAGAGTTTGTTTATGGCAGGGGACCACCAGATTGGCTTACTTTTTTTGGAAGATAGTATCTTGGTTCTGTTTGGGATAGCATGATCAATGCACTCATGTAAGTGCTTATAGAGTGCATTTGTGTAGGATTCAGCAGTCGTAACTGTATTGTCCATCTGCATGGGTGTCATGAAGTTCACTACTTCTGTCTTAAGAAGCATGAAGTTGGCTTTGGAAAATTTTTTTACCGTGGTTTCCTTAATTATGGGTGGGGGCGGGATGCGGATATCTAGGGTCATTAGCTTATGGTCTGATCTGACCAATGAGGAGTTTACTTCAGGTGTGGAACACCAGTCACTCATGTTGGTAATGCCTAGGTCTAGGATAGGGTCTATATCAAATCACTGAACAATTAGAAAAGTGAACGATGATTTATCGACCCCATGTAAGCGAAAGCTTACAAACTCAAATGCTTAGAACAACAATTTTTTTTTCCAAGGGAAAAAAATCCTTGTTCCAAAAAAAACAAAAACAAATGCACTTAAAATAAAACATAAAGGGGGGGGGGCTTTGCCCCCCCCCCCCGGCATAAGGGGCTGGGCCCCCACACCACCCCCTACTTAAATATACCAACTCCGAGATCGCACTACAGTGACAAAAATGAAAATGTAATGGACATGGCTGAGCAATTTCTTTCCCAGGGAAAGAATTTGCTTATATGCCGCTTCGTCATTTTGCCTTTTCGTCTTTTCAAGTTCGACCAAGACATATTCAAAAGAATGCATCTTTGGTCATCTAATAGGAACCCCTAGGATATTATTGTCCATGGTGACGGTGTGTATAAGTTGATCCAAGGCATTGGAATTTATGAATTCCTGAAAGCATTGAGCGAAGGAGTTGGTACATAAGTAGTTTTCCCACTTAATGGTGGGGTAGTTGAAATCGCTCATTATTAGGGTGTTTGGTTGAACCCTAATAATTTCTAGTATATCAAGAAAAGAGGAGTGGAAATCCTGGGGCATGGTAGGGGATCTGTAGCAAGCTACAATTTGGATTCCAGTTTTGCCCAGAGTTAGTTGCACTTGGATAACCTCAGATGCATTATGCTGCACACTAGCCTGGAGGTGTGGATATACCTAATGAATATGGACACACCTCCGTCTTTGGTGTTCTGGTCCAGGTTAGATGGCCGAAAAGTGTGGTATGAGTTATAGCCTGGTAACGCAGGGGTGCTCTCTAGAGCCTTGAACCAGATCTCAGTCACTACACAGATATCAATGTTCTCCATTTTAAGGAGTGCCTCGAGTGAGTGCATTTTGAGATTTAGACTTCTACCATTGAGTAGCATTATCCTCAGTTTTTGCTTGCCTGTTCCTTTTATGGTGGTGAATTTTTCATTTGAAACTTGTCTAAAAACGGCACTACAGGAGCGGCAAGAGCCTTAGCCAGTATCCGGAATCCCAGGGGTGACAGGTGCAGGACATCTCTGACAAAGCATCATGGTCTATCGACCATGTCGTCCCAGGCAGATAGATACTGGATCCCCTTAGAATGACACCAGAAGCTTAGCCAATTGTTGAAGTCAATTATTTTGTCCTTGTACTGTGGTATCATTCTTTGCAATGGCAGGATGCTACTCAGGGCTAGGGTCATATCTGCCTGTGCTACAAGACTGGAGAGCTCTTCCATGTCTCTTTTCATGTAGTCCAGGGAGGTATGTCTCAGGTTGTTCACACCAACATGGACAATGACAGAGTCATATTTGCACTTGTTGTGGAGTGACCTGAGTGCGTGAGTTATGTGGCAGATCCTGGCACCTGACAGGCAGCTGACAGTAACCTTCTCTTTGTTTAGCCTAGTTTGTGGGACATCAGTGTGCCTGAATATAGTGTCACCTATGACTAGTGTGTTGGGTACATTAGTTTGCCTTATGGGCTGTGGTTTACTGACACACTGAGTCTGTGGGCTATGTATCATTTGTGTTGTGTTGAGGTGTAGAGGTTGCTTGCATTTCTGCTTTGGAGGTCTCTGTTACTTGAGCAGATTATTATTGAGAACCTCTGTGAATGTTTTTGTGTTTCTATGTGTGGATTTTGGTGGTGTCGGTTTAGTGGGACTATGTGCTGAGTGTGGTGTGGTGAAAGTGTTTACCTTCTCCTCTTGACTGTCAAGTTCAGTCTTGGTTGGAGAGAGCTTTACCTCCAGTTTGGCTAGATAAGTGCATCTCTCACAGGTTGTGGTGTTGGGTAGTAGGAGGAGAGGGTTGTCTGTGTACATGAGGCAATTGCTACATTGCCTCAAGATGCCCAGATTCATCAGATAGACAGGAGAGAACACTGGAAACTGACCTTTGGACATGCCTGAATAAAAAAACTACTTTCCTCTAGACAAGTGAGGAAAGTGAGTATAAGAGCTGTTTTTCTCTAGGTAAAGAGGAAGGTTGAGTGCTGTAGTAATTTGTAGCTTATTTAGTGCTAACAAGAAGTTCTGAGCAAGTGCTGAGCATGAATAAGCAAATTCAAGTGCTAAAACTAAGAATCTGTACCTGGATCCTGTGGTAGATAGGTACCTAGTGCTTACCGCTCCCACAAAATGGCTTGGGGGCTCAGAAGCTTACAAACAGTCCTGGATACAGAAAATCTTTATCTGGACTAGACGATCTACAGGAAAGGTGGGAAACAAGAGCAAATGCGGGCTTTTAAACCAGAAAGTGGAAAGAGATGGAAAACTGCCCAAACAGCCAATAAACTACAATTTATGGGCCAGAAACCACTCTTGTAGTAGATAGGCTACCTACTGCTTACCACTCCCACTGATAAGCTAGAAGGCTTCCTTCCAACACAGAAAGGCTTGGGGGGCTCAGAAGCTTACAAACAGTCCTGGATACAGGAAATCTGTATCTGGACTAGACTAGTTATAGGAAAGGTGGGAATAAGTGCAAATGTGGGCCTTTAAGCAAGAAAGTTGAAAGAGATGGAAAAACTGCCAAACGGACACTAAACTACAATTTCTGGGCCAGAAACCACTCTTGTGGTAGATAGGCTACCTAGTGCTTCCCACTCCCACTGATAAGCTAGAAGGCTTCCCTCCAACACAGAAAGGCTTTGGTGGCTCAGAAGCTTACAAAAAGTCATGGTTATAGCAAATCTATATCTGGACTAGACTAGTTACAGGAAAGGCAGGAAACAAGCTTAGAATTTTTTTTTTGTTTTGAAAAGGGAGAAAGGAGAAACAGGAGATAACTCAAAATTAAGGACTTAAGTGGCTTGCCCTTCAAAAATGTCCTCTCTGTATTAGGTAGAATGAGCAAGTGACACTCGACTGAAATAGAGCTGGGGTAGAGCTGAACAAATTGGACTGGTAGTAGTGTCTGAAGTCAAAATATGATCTCAATGTACTCGGTTGAGTGAGCAAATGATTTAGACCCAGGAGGAGTATTCAAACACAAATTTACAGGAGGGGCAGGCAATTCCAAAGCCACCAAGATTAATACCAGAACAAGAACAAGGAGGGCGGGTGGGAAGCTAACTGCAGAGACAGAGAGAGACCACAGTATTCTATGAAACAATTAAATAGAAAAATAAATAACTACATAGACACAGCCCACAAGATTCAATGAAACAATAAAATACACAGAAAATAAAATGCAGTACAATCTTTAAGACTGCAAGTTTGTACTTAACTCAGCTAGTAATGCAGTTGATTGTAGGTATGTAGCAGAAGCCAAACAACTCAGATATTGAGCAGTAATAAATTCAAAGATATGTGACTAACACTTATAAATACAGAGAAACCCTCTAGGCTGAGTTTAACACAGAATACCAATGAAGTGAAACACAATAGTCCCCACTAACTGCAGGGACAGAGAGAGACCACAGTATTCTATGAAACAATTAAATAGAAATAGAAATAACTACAGAGACACAGCTATTCAATGAAACAATAAAATACACAGAAAATAAAATGCAGTACAATTTTTAACACTGCAAGTTTGTACTTACTCAGCTAGTAATGCAGTTGATTGTAGGTATGTAGCAGAAGACAAACAACTCAGATATTGAGCAGTAATAAATTCATGAGCATCATCTTGAGTTAAATTGAACTGAGAATTCTTACTTAAACAACTCTTGGGATTTTCCAGGAGGTTAGAGAGACTGAAGGAGAAACACAGGATGAAAAATGGGCAGGAGAAAGGGTGCCTCCACCCCTTAAATGGAACCAATGGAGGAGCCTGAACTGTTCACACCCCCAACCACAGAACCAACTCCGATGGTAGTGATGGTAGACAATCTGGATATGACATCCGAAGAGTACAGCACTGAATTTGATGAGCCTTTTGTGACAACTGGATGCAATATAGTTACCAACTGTATTAGGGATGTTAAAATTTATAATTTCACAGACTTTGTCATAGATACTGACTTGGCAGATTTGTTTGCCAAAGGTATGTAATTTCTCCAGTCTAAAAAAAACGAATATGACTAATGTGCTCATGGACTTGAAACTGATTGTTAGAAAGTTGAACCTTAGGGCCTTGTTCAACAATCTACATCCAATTTTGGATGTTTTAAGAATTTCAGTTATCTTTACTCCACCATTGCACCTAGCCATTCAGTTGTATGACAAGATGTGTGAACTAGATTTGAGAAATATGCTTGGAAGGCAACATTCGCATACTTATCACAATCTATCTAGGATAGAGGCTATCATGATGGATAACATAATTGGCTGAGGGTTTAGGATCATGAAGCCTGATAAGGGGGTGGCTTGGTGGTGATGGGCAGAAGTGATTACAATAGCAGAATGTCATTAATACTTAATGATGATATATATGAGAACATCTCTTTAATCAAACTCAGTCAAGTCTATTGTAGGATGAAGGGACACATCAATGATTTATTTCTAGAGGGAAGGATCAAGATTGACAAGCTGAACTTCCTAAACATGATGTCCCCGGTTACCCCAACCATATTTGGTATAACCAAATTTCATAACGTGTACATAATTCTCTTATGCAATCCTATTCTGATGGGAGGGGGTCCATCACTAATGAATGAGCTAAATTTAGCGATGTTAAATTAAAAGATCTATTGAGTGATGAACCACAGGTCTGCAGGGATTCATGGGATTTCTTAAGTAAAATAAACAAGCCTGATTTTGGTGCTAAAGATCTTTTGGTAACAGTTGATGTTAAAGACCTCTACACCATAATTCCCCATGATATAGAGTTGTATTGGTTTTGAAAATTTTTGTTGAGTAAAGGCAAGGACCATAAGAGTATTAACTTCATCAAAGAGCTTTTAGAATTGGTTTAAACTAATAACTTCATTCTTTTTGAAGGTGAATACTACCATCAGCATAACAGTGTGGCTATGAAGCAATTTGTGGGTCCATATATGCAAACATCTCCATTGTACTTCAATGAGTTTATCCATTTTACATGAGATATTTGGAAAATATGTTTATAGTATAGTGAGGGACTATGGATAGAGTGAATGAACTCCTTGAGTATATTAACAAGTACTGATTTCTTAAGTTTTCCTCTCAGGTTGAGCTAACAAAAATTCCTTATTTTGGATGTATTATTGGAGAAGGATTTAAAATCAGCAGCTTATTCTGCTCAAATTTATCAAAAACCTACATATTCAAACACATGCCTCCATTTATCCAGTGAGCACCTAATTTCTAAAAAAAAAGTCTGTCATGAAGGGACAGTTCATCAGGGCAGCTAGGATGATTTATAGAGAACAACACTTTCTAGAAGAATGTGACTTACTCAGTAATATGTTCAAGAGCAGGGGCTACCCAGATATCTTTGTGGATAATATCAAACAGAAGGTTATTAATAACAGACATAATAATTTTTTTAAGGCCCCATTCTAGCTGCCAGTCATCACCAGATTAGATAATAGTATGAATAAAGGGGATGAGGGAAGAGAGGAGGTATCATTTCACTGTGCTTTCATATCCACATTTTATGCAGAAAGTAGTGTCATTAAATGTGTACTGAACAAAAATTGGGTCATCCTAAAGGACGTCTCTGAAATTCAGGAGCATATATGTGAGAAGCCAGGGGTAATATTTGGAAGCGAGAATAACTTAAAAAAATACTTGAAGGATCATTCAAAGTAAAAATGAACATCAACACCAGTACCCAAAATATGCCTAAATGTGGTTAATGCCCTTATTGTAAAATCATAAAAACAGGGGACCAGTATGTTATTAGAGGGAAATCATATTTTATGAAAGTAAAATTTAATTGATGTACTGGGGGGTAGTATATGCTGACCTATGTCAATCTTGCAGCTCTTTTTATATTGGGAAAATGGAGAAGATGCTAAAAGAAAGATTTTATGAGCATTGTTATGACATCCAATGAAATAAGAACACAAATGCCCTAGCTAAGCACATAATAAACTATCTGCACCATGAGTTTAAACTTTTAGTTTTTGAGAAGGTAGAGCATAATGGAAGAGGTGGCCCATGGCATTTATACATCGAAAAGCAAGAATTAAACTGGCAATTATTTTTCAATGCCAATAGCTGGCAGGGGGCGAATGAATACAGCTTGATCACCTACTTATTAAAAATCAGGTCCCTGGAAAGATTATTTTAGCTCCCACCTTTGTATATTAAGAATATAAAGTGCCACTTGTCATAAACATGATGAACTTTTACATATTTATTGTCATTCATTTTAATATATTATAACAATAGTGGGTCTGAAATGAGTACTGTGACCGTTAATGTCTAGTACAAACCTGATTAGTGGGCTGAATTTGTTTATTGTCTGTTACTAGATTTTATTCAATGCCTGATCAGATTTTGAAGGAATTATGTAAAAAAAAAAATTGTTTTGCAAAAAAAAATTAAATTCTTCTAGTATTACATAGTTCTTGAAACTCTGTTTGTATAAAGCTGTAGGAGTCTTTTTTATAAAAGGGTCTACATTTGGATGGGTTGCTTTAAGGACGAATGATGCCAGGAATAAATGGTGGGCCTTTTGCATCTATTTAAATATTGCATTTAACACATATGATTGTCTGATGAAGTTCCTAATCTATGAGATGAAAGTGCTTATTGTTTTTATTGTTTTTAACATTATTCCATTCTGACTTGTGGTATTTTATCATTAAAGTGTTGTCTGTTTTCATACACGGACTTGACTGCATTTTTTCTGAAAATTTTCAGGAACCATAAATAGCCATTAATGTGGACAAATATGACAATATGAATGTTGTCTATAGGGACGTGCATGCATGAGGAGTAGTTAGATACAAAAAGCTATACATATACACATGAATGAGAACTGTTATGGGGAGATGTGAAAAAACAGGCAAGTACTAAGGATACATGTAGAAGTACATTTATTAGCTTAGGATGTGGCACCAGCTAGAAAACAGAACTATTACCATGTAAGCCTATAGCAGAGTGTTTGAACATTAATTTTGTGCTATAAACCACCCTAGATGCTTCACTAGATCCCACTGACATTATGTTATGCACTTCACTGACACCAAATATCTGGATCTTCATCTTGAATGGCTCCTTCAGCTTATATTAGATCACACGGGAGAAAGTGCAATCATTGCACCCCTCTCCCCATTACATCACTAAGCAAAATCATAAGGCTTGTTCAGTTCCACCTCCTTCAGGGGATCATATAGTGACCATAGTACATATTTTGGCACACTACCATCAAGAGATGGAATGGTACCTGTAATGAAACAAGAAGAAGTGAAAGGAATGCATTTGCAATAAGGTATAGTATATGCAGAGGAGAATAAGATTGTTAACATTGTAATACATTTCAACTGCCCCTGACCCATAGCCAGTATCTTTAATATCCAATTCCTGCACATATCTACTGTCTTAATCTGATTAGTATATGCAATCTATTTATCCCATTCATAACAATTCTAACACAAGTGCTTAGGTGCATAGTTGTACAGCTGGAACACAATATTATGTGACAAGAGAATCCATGCAGGGAAGTGTAGCTGGACATAAAATGGATCATGTCATGTGTTACATGAAACTGATATACTGATACGTACAGTAACGCAGCATAAATAATAACTGCTTTTGTTAACAGAATTAATCACCAGTGTTTGCAGGAAATAGAAATACTACATACAATTTTCTCTTTGTTAACTGTGAATTCTTATTTTCGGTAGAATCTTGTGTAGGGGTGAAATCTCCTGACAAGAAGAACAAGTAGCACAACTGCAGTCAATACTGGAGCACAAATAATTTGAAAATACTTTACAACATCAATAAGAATAGTGAGGGAAAATGGTAAGTTAGAAGAGCAAATTGCCATGAGCACGACACAATTTCACAACAAAGCATATGAACAGCTACTACTGAAAAAAAAAGATAAATACTCAGTATCCAATATATAATAAGTATAAATGCTGCAGTTTTGTTATACATGATAAAAAGTTTGTTTTTAGCTATTGTAAAATATAGACAAATATTTGGTATGTTATCAGCCAGAAGAGAGAGAAGAAGATGTCAAAGATGCACAGATATCAGAGACTAGTATTGTGTTGTAACTTGATGATAGTGCATATCAGATGGCTGGATATAAGCTACACTGATGTCAATGCTAGTATTGTGTTATAACTAGGTGGTAGTGCATATCAGCTGACTGGATATAAGTTGCACTGATGTCAGTGATAGTATCATGTTGTAACTAGGTGGTAGTGCATATCAGCTGACTGGATATAAGTTGCAATGATGTAAGTGATAGTACTGTGTTGTAACTAGGTGATAGTGCATATCAGCTGACTGGATATAAGTTGCACTAATGTCAGCGATAGTATCATGTTGTAACTAGGTGATAGTGCATACCAGGTTACTGGATATAAGTTGCAATGATGTCAGCGATAGTATCATGGGATATAAGTTGCACTGATGTCAGTGATAGTATTGTGTTATAACTAGGTGGTAGTGCATATCAGCTGACTGGATATAAGTTGCACCTATGTCAGTGATAATATTGTGTTGTAACTATGTGGTAGTGCATATCAGCTGACTGGATATAAGTTGCACCTATGTCAGTTATAGTATTGTGTTGTAACTAGGTGGTAGTGCATATCAGCTGACTGGATATAAGTTGCACTGATGTCAGTGATAGTATTGTTGTACCAGTCCACAACAACATGAAAATCTCCACAGCAAACACGAAAAACTCTACAGCTTATACTGCATACACCAGATTCTGGTGAAGTCCCTGTCTGAAGGGAAGAAAGTGCTCAATCTGTGTGTGCAAATCTGTGTGTACAGTATAAGCTGTAGAGTTTTTTGTGTTTGCTGTGGAGATTTTTGTGTTGTTGTGGACTTGTACAACAATAAAGTGTATTTGGTCTGTGCAGTTGCAGTGTGGCTTACTTTTTTGCATTTGTTGTTCCTGACACTGCTTTGGGTTCTGTTTCTTTGTTTTTTCAGTGATAGTATTGTATTATAACAAAGTGATAGCGCATATCAGGTGACTGAATATAAGTTGCACTGATGTCAGAGCCGTTTACGATATCACAATTTTATTTCCAGATTTGTAACACGTTCTTTAAATGTGGGCATGAAATGCTTCTTTTGTGTGATCTAACACATTTTAATGGCAGTTTATTCCACAGTTTCACAGCTGCAATGGAAAACCTTGTCTCTACATTCTTGTTGTAGGATACAGAGGTTAATACATTGTGAATGACAGAGGTGCTTTGATATCTGGGGGTAGTGCCAGAAAAGCATGGTGAGCAATGGTGCACACTGTAGTGTTGTTTTATGGCATCTCTAGAAACTTTTTTTCTAGGCATTGTCAAAACTATGAAACAAAAGAAAGGAAATGGAGGTGAAGGGGTAAGAAAAGTGCATATCTTGGGGTAGTAGATAGGAAGTTTCAGTGTTAAGGTTGCTATCTTTTTAGACAGATTGCATCTTGAAAAGTTTATATTGCTCTTGTGATTACTTTCTTTACCATAGGTCAAAATCTAATTGATTATCAATAATACTCCCTAAATACCTACCTGAGGAGAACTTCATCACAAATAAGTCAAACAAATTAATGGTTATAATTTGTCCCTTTGCACATTAAGCAGATATGCGAGATGGTGGGACAGGTAATTAAAAGTGGTGGTTGAAATTTTCCTGTCGGAAAACATTATGCACTTGGGTTTCAAGACACTAAATATGTCAACACACAGAAGCTAGTCAGTGCAATAGGGCATGGACTGATGCTTCACTTTTGATAGTAACAGATATAGTTGAAATCAACAGCCTGTTGAATTAGCTTGGAACCTCTAGAGTGATTGCTCATATCATTCACATAAATGGTGAACATCAGCAGACCAATTACTGAACACTAACATATATCTACATTAATCAATAAGGTGCTGAAAGATGCACTCTTTCATTTTGCAGCTTGAGTTTCATTAGCCATGTAGTCTGTGACACATCCCAGTGCACTTACAGTGAAGCCACAGCCTTCTACAAATCTGCTCGGTCAACGTGGGAAATTACATTTTTAAGAAATTATCAAGAGACCCGCTTTTGAGAAGTTTTCAAAATTTGATATACACTGTATCTAGATGAGAGTTATCCAGGATAACTGAAGGAAAGTCTATGTGAAAGGGTACAGTGATTAATAATTTCTTCTAACAAGACACAACAACACAACACTACTATATAGAGGTAACCTAGCAAGCTAGATTTTTATGAAAACATTTTTGTATCAACAGTTGTCTACAGAAATGTAAATTTTGAACAATTACTGCCATCTTTTGTCTTAGAGCAGACATAAGAAAACATAATATTAAGAAAGTAATAAAAATGAATGTAATTATTGAAATAGCTCTTGTTGTTGAAGCCTCTTGTAAATTTATCTCTTATCATATAGCTAAAGCAGTGTCTCTGTTAGCTGCATTAAAGAATATAATAATTAAATCTATTTCCATTTGTTTGCTCAGAAGAAAGCATGCCCCATATATGCCAGTCCTAACTAGTAGTAATGGTATGCATGATACAGCTTACAATTGTACATATTGCTAGCATGTCACAGTATTTGCATTAACACATATTCATCTAAAAACTAATTACAGAAATAGACTTCCAGATTCTGTTCATAGGTTCATAGGTTCATAGGTTCATAGGTTCATAGGTAGGCACTAGGCTAATGGCCCTCGGGCCTACACAAGCCTAGCCAAAAAGGTACCCTGGCTTTCGCCAACCAAGAAAATTATTTTCCTGTGCCCCTGTCAAGCAGAACCACAGAAGTGATCCCGGGGTGAATTTCCTATTACCCATTCAATCATCAAGATTTTTCTTGAAGAGTGCTAATGAGGAGCTCTGTTTGACATAAATAGATAGGTAGTCTGTTCCAGAGTATGAGAAGTCTCTGGGACAGGAATCTATCCCTCCAGCATGTTCTGTTTATTGTGGTGACAAGGTGTAGGTCCCTAGAGCATGTAGCTCAGAGGGATTGGGATTTCTTTAAGTGGAGCATGTCCAACATCTCTGGGTTTGACTTAGCTTTTTATGTTAGGCAGATCGCCTCTGAGTAGGCGATATGCAACGGAATAAAGCTGGAGTTTTCTGAGTCGGTCTGCGTAGGGCATCTGTTTGAGGCCAGTAATCCTCTTTGTGAGGTATTTTTGCGGCCTTTCCAGTTGTTGTAGATGTCTTGTGAGGTACATACCAAAAGGGGCATTGTACTCTATAATGAGTCTAACGAGTGATGAGTAAAGAGGAACAATGACCTCTTTTTTTCTGGATGAGAAACTTTTTGTGATGAGGTGTGCCATGTAGAAGGATTTCCTGACCACTGTGGTGATGTGATTATCAAAGGAGAGACTACTGTCCACTTGTGTCCCAAGGTCTTTTATCACACTTTCGGTGTTAAGTAGACTACCATCTATGTGGTAGTTCATGGGTACAGAGTTTTTACCAAAGGGGATGACAATGCACTTTTTGGCATTGAGCTTGAGACCATGGCTTTGACACCAGGCATCTCTCTCAGTGACGTCATTTTGTAGGATGTCCACATCGTTAGGAGTTTTGATTATGGTTCCTAGTTTGCAGTCATCTGGGAATTTAGTTAGCCAAAGACCTTCTGTGTTAGCCTATACTTCAGAAAAGTAGATACCAAACAGGAGAGGACCCAGGACTGAACCCTATGGTATGCCACTTGTCACTGGTCTAAAGTCTGATTTAGAGTCTGCTACTTTCACAGTATGGGTTCTGTCAGTAAGCCTCTTGGCAACCCATCTTGTGACATAGGGATTTATACCTAGTTTAATGAGTTTATCTATAATTCCAGAGTGGGGGATGGTGTTGAACGCCTTGGCGAGACCTAGATAGGCTGTGTGAACCAGCTTACCCTCATCTATGGCTTTGGTGACTACTTCAAAGAAGTCTATCAGGTTTAGTAGACTGTGCACTTTTAAAAATTACACCAATACTCTTACCTCATGTGAATGACATCTTTCTAAACTCACTCCTGTATATGGATTTTTAACCTCTTAGACATCACAACCTTCTTAATCTGCAACCTTTTCATAACTCCATATATAAACAGCTCTAGCAAGGGCAACTGCTTTCTACTTACCCCTGCCTGAAGCCCACATGTTCTTCATACAGTAAATATAAATCTACTCCCTTTCCTCTCTGGAGCCATGCTATCTTATCTTTTCCCACTCTTTTATACCTTCTTGGTACTGGCCATGAACAGACTGAAGTTGTCAGTTTTTGTGCCTTGATGGTTCATAGGTTAATAGGTTCATAGGATGATACTAGGCTATTGGCCCAGAGGCCCTTATAAGCCTAGCCAAAAATTTCATCCATGTCCCCACAAAGTCAGCACATGTTTGCCTGTCCAGCAGGGACACAGGTGGGATCCCAGTGGTGTATTTTCTATTTCCCCTCCAGTCATCCAGGATCCTCTTAAAGATGGCTAGAGATGTACTCTGCATAACATGGAGAGGGAGTCACTTCCACAGATGGTGGAGTCTCTAGGACACAAATATATGCTGTCAACAAGTTCTATTAATGTCACAGACCAGATTGAGGCTTTGCGTGTTGGTTGTCAGAGTGAATTTTGACTTATGAGTATGCAGCAACTCCATCAACTCTGGGTCTGAGATGTCTTTGTATGCCAGGCACTGGTCACCTCTGAGCAGTCTGTATGAGACTGAGTAGAGGGACAGGGCTTTTAGCCTATCTGTATAGGGCAGGTGTTTGAGACCCTAGATTTTCCTGGTCAGGAACCTCTGTGGTCTCTCCAGCTGCTGCATATGTTGACAAGGTACATGCAAAATGGGACACTGTACTCAATAATGGGTCTGATAAGGGAGGAATGCAAGGATGTTTTGACCTCCTTCTTCCTGGATAAAATATCCCTACTTATGAGATGGGCCATGTAGAAAGCCTTCTGTACAATGGAGACAACGTGGTGGTCAAAAGTCATGTTGCTATCAACCTAGGTGCCCAAGTTCCTCCTGACTGCTTGTGTCCTGAGTACATTTCTATTAGTGTGATAATTAGGGGGCACACCATTTTCCCCAAAGGGGATAATGATGCTTTTCTTGGCATTCAGTTTGAGGCCATGCTTTTGGCACTGATTATTAGTTTGGCTAAGGCCCTCTCAGAGGATGTTCACATCACTAGCGGAATTTAAGACAGTGTCTGGCTTGCACTCATCTTTAAACTTGGTCAGCTATAGACCACTGGTTTTGGCTTGCACCCCATAAAAGTATATCCCAAACAGTAGAGGCCTCAAGACTGATAATTGGGGTACACCTCTTGTTACGGGTGTACTACTAGAGGTGGCTTCCCCTATTTTGACTGAGTGTGTTCTATCAGTGAGACAGTTAGCTACCCATCTAGTAACATATAGGTTTATGCTTGGCTGGGAGAGTTTATCTATTATGCCTGAGTGGGGAATAGTGTTGAAGGCTTTGGCTAGGTCAAGGTAGGTGGTGTGCACTATCTTCCCCTTGTCCATGGCTTTGATGACTGTTTTGAAAAAGTTGACCAAGTTTAATAGGCATGATCTCCCTTTGACAAAACCAAACTGTGTGAGTTCAAGTGTTTGGAGGTTGCAAATGTCCTTGTTTATAAGGTCCATGATAATGTGTACCATGGCATTGCAGATCTGGTTAGTTAGGCTGATGAGCTGATAATTGTCTCAGTCAGTGAATGCTCCACCTTTGTGTAGAGAGATGACAGTGGCTGTCCTCCATTTGGATGGGATGAAGCCAGTGCTCAGGCTTTGGTTGAATATGGTGCCTAATGGAGCTGAGAGCTCATGGCTGAGTTCAAGTAGGATGCAGCCAGGGATGTTGTCGGGTCCCATGGAAACTGTATTTTTTGCCTTTGAGAGGGCATTAAATACCTGATCTCTGGTGATGAGAGGAGAGGGGAAGGTGCTGGGGGATGTCCTGGATTAATGATGGTGGCAGGGAGGTGAAGTTTTACTTAACCTGTCTGGCAGCAGGTTGGCTATATCTATGGCATTTGTGTATGTGGTGCTCTTGACCACCAGTTCAGAGCAGATTTGGGTGTTACCTTTGAGATTGCAGACGCATGTGAAGAAGGTCTTGTGATTGACCTTAGTGGATGTGGCCAATTTGGACCTTATTACTTGTTTAGCAAAAGGAGAGATTGCTTCCAACTTGGCACCTGCTCATTCTTGGTACTGGACAACAATTTTTTTTTCTTTTTTTATAGAGTTTGTTTATTTCTGCTGTCCATCGGACAAGTGTACTCTTCCTTGAGGAAGATGATTTGGTCCTGTCGGGTATTGCTGAGTCCATATAGCTATGTAGGTGCTCATATAGTTTTTTGGTGTAGGCTTGGTGCTTAATGTAATTGCATCTCTCACATATTGTGTTCCTAGGTGGTAGTAGTAGAGGGTTGCCTGTGTACATAAGGCAGTTGCTACACTGTCTCAAGATGCCCATATCAACCAGACTAGCAGGAGAAACTATTGAAAATTGTCCATCCATGGTTCTCAGTATCTGTGGAAGAGAGGTCAGGGATAATAGAATGAGTACTTTCTGAGGAGAGTACCTATAGGTGTGAGTGGGGCTGGATAAAATCAATACAGTAGCTGCAAGTGAGGGCTTCACTTACACAATAGTACTGGTAAGGAAAAAAATGCAGCTCAGATATCTTACAAAGAGTTAAAATAGTGCAGCAGCAGTCTGCAACAAGCAACCTGTACAAATGCAGGGTTTAAATACCACAAAAACAAAAGTAAATTAGAAACACTGGAACTGACCGTTCAACCCTTGTCCCTGAGCTCTTAGCTAAACACACTATGCTAGACTAGTTCCAACCAGTTCACTTGCTGCCACTAAGTGCAGGCAGGCCCTGGCCAACACAAGATGGCATAGCAAGAACACAGGAATCACACAAAGAGATCTGGATATAGGAAAACCTGTACCCAGACTATGCTAAAGATATTTAAACTCTGTTTAGGATGATTTAGCACAGGAGAACAGAAACACACTTAAATATAACAGTAGCAAACAAGAACAAACTAATTTAAACAAATTAAACAATAAAAAAATCTCAAAATGCACGCCTGTTCTAGCAAACTTCAATCAGATGAGTTCTACCTGCACACTCCTGTCACTAGAGTGTAGGGGAACCTTCTCCAAAAAAGATGGCCTGGATTAATGCTGAAGTTATACAAACAGAGCTAGATTCAGCAAGTCTGAATATAGTCTATGCTACAGCAAACAAGGTGCACCAATTTCAGAAAGAAACAGTTCAAATAAGCAAGCACAATAAGCCTTCAACCAGCAATTCCCAGCTCAGAAGTGCAGAATCTTCTCTCTCCTCCAAAAAGAGTATAGACCGCAAACCTTCTTAATGTAAAATAACGGCCTGAACCCGAAGTGCTTAAACCTGAACTAAGACACTTTTAGAATAACAGACACACTAAGCCTTCAATCAGCAATTCCAAACTTTGAAGAAGGTAAGCTACCTCTGCTGCCACAAGAGTGTAGACCACAAACCTTCCTAATTTAAAACAATTGGCCTGAAATGCAAGTGCTTAAAGCAAAAGGCTTAGACCAACAGTTACAATTTAATCAGGCTATTAACAATCTATAATAAATGCAGCATAATAAATGCAATTGAATACTTTTAAGAACAAGCAGCAAAAGTAAAATAAAGTAATAAAGTAGGAAGAAACACAAATGCAGTAAAACAGATGAATAAAGTATATTTTCCTTTTCTTTAGGTTATGTGGGAGGGAAGGAAACACGATAATTCAAGTTTGAGAAAATAAGGGGGTGGGCTTTCCCAAATGATCTCTCTCTACCCAGTAGAATGAGTTGATGTGATGGGACTGGGAGGAGTATCCAAAATGAGATTTACAGTAGGGGTGGGCATCTAAAAAGCCAGCAAGTTTAAGAACATAACAAGAATTGAGTGGGTGACAAGGTGACAAATGCAGCCACAGATCAGCAATATTCATAGCAAACAGGAGGCACACAAACACTTCAGCTAAATACAGATATTCCTAATTATAAGAGCAATGCTGTTTCTCAGCTCCTCCCACTAATTAACTGAAGCTATTCACAGTTTGCAAAGGAATTCTTTGGAAACTTTTTTTTAACTGACCCTAGCCAAGAACTCTTAAAACTCCAACAGAACAGAAAACGTAAAACAAATCAAATGTAATTTTAGAATAAGATACAAAATAAAAGTGATCAAACCTTAAATGAAGCACTTCACATAAAAACAGAATGCAACCACAGATCAGCAATATTCAGAGCAAACAGGAGGCACACAAATATTCGTACACAAATACTAGTAATGTATTACATCCTGGGCATGTATATCAGATTGTGAGAAGAGAAACTTCAACAGGATAAGCAATTTTCTTTTACTTGTCTAAATATTCATAAATAACACACATATTAATATACAATTGTCCAGCAAAGTATAAGAAATAATTTTCAAGAGCTTACTTTTTCATGTTTTCTACTCTAATTTAATAATCTCTTATTCCTTTTTATCTTTATTAAAATTAAAAAAAATTCAAAGTAACAAAATGGCTTATTAAAAAACAGAGAAACTAGTTGTCTTATGGCATATTAAAATGCAGCATCTATAATTCAGAATGACAGAACAATTAAAAATTTATCAAGCAAAACACATGCAGAATCCACTCCATCCATCCCAAATGTATCAATGAACATGAACTATACTAATCAAAGACTTAACAACTGCATTCCTTCAAATAATGTGAAAAAAGCTACTCTCAAAAATAGACTACAAACATCTCCAGTGTCACCTATATTTGAAATTCGCAGCCAGTTTACCTTCTATCTGAACCTTTACCACTCTTTGCTATTTTTACATTTGCATTCTCTTAGTTGCTGTGCACACAATACTCTATATGAGGTCCTAATATTCTTTTTTCCCTCAGTATCACTATGATTTTAGTGTTGCTCTCCATTCCAAACTTTTGATATCCAACTTCAAAGCCATCCCCCCAACATTAATATTATTGCTGCTTCTGTAGTTGAACAAGCTTTGTCTTAAATACCTAGACTCATAAAACAAAATTTCCAACTTTTAGGCACTTTATTACCAAAAATATGTTTCCCAGTCCTGAGTAAATCATTCCAGTAATGATATGTATTCTTATAACTCTAAAACACATGTACAGATCCCTCTTCCTTTACACCACACTGTCAACACTCAATATGATGGTCCCAAATCCCCACTAATATTTTTTTTCAGTTTATCAAGCATTTTAATACAATTTACTAAGTATTTTCTAGATAATTTAATTTTCTCTACCTAGTCCCATTTAGCTTCCAATTTATCCATTTCATTACTAGACATATGCTGTATAAGTATCTTGCAGAGTGAGCTACAAGCCACTTTCTATCTTAGTGTTCCTTATCCAAACAATGGGGCCATCTATCTGATAAACACATCTGAAATAAATGCATTTGCGTGTGTTCATAAAGGACAAATATGGGAGTGTACCAATTTAGGACAGTAGATCAGGGAAAGGAAAAAAATGTCCAAATGAGGAGGTAATAACTGCCAAAGTATCAATGGCACTAGAGGGTCTGAAGAAGTATAATACACCAGAATGACATAGGGTATCTCCAAAAGACTAACAAGGGTTGTTGAGGCTTTAGATAAATGTTTAACTGAAATATTAAACAGGTTGCTTAAGGACAGATATCTCCCTGGTGACTAGATACAACCATCAGTGTTTCTTATTTACAGATGAAAAATAGTTACAGGCAAATGAGATTAATTTGTGAGGACAGAAAATGATGAAAATAGTCTTAATGGTAATAATTAGTTTCTTGGAGCAGGCCGACCTACTCAACAGTTTAGTTATGGATTCATAGCAGAAAGGTCTGGTCAGAATAAATTAATGCTGTTATTCTGCTGGGTCAGAAAAGAGATAGAGAAAAAAAACTTACAGGTTAACTATATTTAAAAAGACATTTTCTATTTAGATTTCATTAAAACCTTTTATTCAATATTAGATTGCAGGCTTCTTGCATCGATGTGAGTGATTTCTATAAAATTCTGTGATGGAATGAAAAGTTGTTACATAACAGGGAGCAGAAGGTGTAGAGGTTTATAGATAAATCTCTCAGGGGGAAGGAAGGTCACAGGTGATATCACATTTTTGGAACAATTCTAAGTGTAACTCTATTTGAAATATGTTTATCGATGACCTTTGCACAGCCCATGAAAAACTAGACCAGTCCCTTTCTTGACAGATGCATGGGGATTGTATCATTTTGGAGCTAAAACTGAAAGGTGAGCCGCAAACACTGTATGAATGGTCTAGGCAGCTGTATTTCATTGCTTTTACGGGTGTGGTTTCATAACTGATGAATGGGAACTGAGTGAAACAATGTGCTTTTATAAGGATTAAGTTAAAAATCCACAACTGGAGATGACTGGGGGTTATTATTACTGAAAATCTAAGCTATCAGGCATAGAATATTATGGCACTTACATGAGCTTTGCAAGTGTACTGTCGATATGTGTAGCAGGAAAGTGGTAGGAATATTTACATATTGTAAGCTCAGGGGCTATCTGCACAGACTTTAGCATTACTAAAACTGTTTTGTAGTGTACCAGAGTGTTAATACAGTAGTCATCAAGTAAATAAGAGTGTATAATTAGTAAGAATTTGAGCAATGAAAGGGCTTAACAGGAAATGAGTCTATAGTATAGATTGCAGACAATTTATAAGCTGGCTGAAAGTGGCAAAGTGGATAGCATTGTCACCTCACAGTAAGAGGTTCCCCGGTTTCATTCTGTGTCAAGTCTGCCTGTCCTCCCTGTGTTTGTATGGTTTCCTCTAGGTGCTCTGGTTTTCTCTCACATTCCAAAAACGTAGTAGGTGGACTGGGCACTCTAAATTGGCCATAAGTGTGAGTGTATGTGTGAGCGCATGATGTGGTAGAACTATCATGGCAGGGCTAGCCACATAGTTGTGAAAACCTTGGCACTAGATGATTGTCACCATTGAAGTGACACTCGACCCCATGGGCAAAAAAAAATGGGAAAATTGGCTTGTGGACAGATGGCATGTTATGATATTTCTATGTCAATTTTTGCAGTGCTGTAACTAGTCCTACACTTTAAATAATCTTTCAAACTGCTGTACAGGTCCTCAGTTATCTTTGTATGTGTTTTTACTGCACTGAAGACAGTAACTGCTTACACAAATGCTGGACCTATAGAGAACTCAGCAAGTTGTGCTGATTTCTTTACTTCTTGTTATATTATGCATAGCTGACAAGATGGATTATGTGTTTCTAAAAACAGGATGACAATTGCAATATTGCAGATGGCTGCCTTTTTAGTGAGAAATAGATATATGCAATATAGGTTTGATTAGCTAATGATAGACTTCTTGTTTGCCTGGCTATGACTGAAATGATCAGGAATCAAGCAGAGATAAAAAAATAGAACTAGAACTCAATACTGGTTTATTAATTGGAATCTGGTATTTCTAGCAAGTCATGGTGTGTGGAGAAAAGGGTTAAATCGGTGCCATAGATATTAAAGCTAAGGTCCAGTATCTAAAATCTTTTGCGATGCCCTCAATGGCTGACCGCATTCTAAGCAATGTTAAACAGGTGCTCAAGGGTTTTTGGTTTATTGGTGATTAATCCCAACAGGTTTCAAGGTTAGACTGTCTGTGTTGTAACAGTTTTTTAGGACATGGAGGTGGATCTTAATGGTTATAATGTAGAAAGGCTAATTTTAATAAATTTTGATAAGTCATAGTATAATAGTAAAGTTTTGTTGTCACTGATTTGTTTAATAATTTTAAGTAGTCAAACAATTTTATCAGTTTGGTTATACAAATTTGCTAGAAATATATTTTTACTGTTGAATCTTGTAGTGCAGCTGATCGAATGGCATGTGGTGGAAAGGCAAGTTTCAAAGTGGCACAATGGCAAACCGGACTAGTACAAATTCACAATAATGAATGTGAAGTGTAATTCAGAAGTCTGAGTTCCTTATTAAAGACTGGAGATTGCAGTATAGTGAGAAACAGGGAATTTACACTTTTCCTCACTGTAGTGTGATCTCGGAGTTGGTATATATAATTTGAAGGGGGTGTATGGGGGTGCAGGGGGCCTTTCCTCCCTGCAAAACAGTAAAAAACGTGTTGTTGACTTGAAAGTCTAACTCTGAGCTACACTGAATAACATGGGCGATTGACGTCACTTAAAGCTATTTTGAATTAAGTCAAATGCGGACACCGGTGAACTGATGGTTGATACTGTGTAGAAATCGAATTACAGTTCCATTATATTTCATTAATTTAAACAAATGAAGAAAGTGCTTTTTTTGTTTGAATTCACTTTATAATCTAGAAATACTGAAATATCGAATTTCAGTATTTCAGGTAGGAAAGTTATATGTAATTTGAAAAGGTAAGATTTTGATAATGTCAAAAGCAATTGTATCTGGTATGATATGCAGGATAAAGATTTGCGAAAGCTATATAGTGAGAAGTTGATTGACAACAATTTCCAATCTGTTCAGTAGGTAGGTATGTCTTGCTATAGATTAGTGGGACTATTTTTAAAGTGTGTCATGTTTAACAGAAGATGATGGGAAACAAACTTATAGAATTAGGCATAACCCTGTATCTAACTCACTGGATAGACAGCTAGCTGAAGGACAGGGCCCAGGGAGCTAGGATTGGAGAGACCACCTCCACAAAGAGGTCATCACTAGTGGAGTCCCACAGCACTATGCGATGGGTCTGCTCCTCTTTGGGAACTATTTTTCAGATGTGACGGCCAATGTCAAGAGCCTCTGGCTTACCAGGTTTCAGATGATTGCAAGCTAAGAGCAATCATAGACCTCCCCCCAAGATACTCATATCATATAGGAAGGTCTAACACAGACCAATGACTACTGACAGAGTCATGGATTAGAACTCAATGCCAAGACATGCTTAACAGTACTTTTTGGAAGTCAGCCACCCTGGGAAAATACCTTGTTGATAAAAACATCCATGAAAGTAGACACTGTAGTCAGTATTATGGGCACTCATGCAGATGGTAACCTTGCTTTCAACCAACATATGTCTAAGGTTTTAAGAAAATCATTCTATGTCACTGAGGTTATAAATAAGGCCATTGCATCAAGGTCCAAGGAAATCATGCCACTGCACTCAGCCATCATCATACCTATGAGAATAATACCTCCTTTGGTATTTACCTGACCAGGCACATGCAATAACTGAAATGTCCACAGAGATCCTTACAAAGATTATACAGGGTGTAAACACAATGCCCTATGCAGATCACCTCAAAGTTCTATCTCTACACTCTATACTCTGTTTACTACAGACTGCTAAGAGGTGCTTCAGCATTTCCAGTAGCAGAACCCATTGCTTTTCTGAGTTTCACTTAACAGATCATCACTACTGCATATGATAAAGTCACATGTTGGAATTCAGCCTCAGAATATATATATATATATATATATACATATATATATATATATATATATATATATATATATATGTATATATATATATATATATATATATATATATATATATATATATATATATATATATATATACAAACTCACATGCATGCACATGCATACACAACACCTAAAATTCAGTGCACAGAGAAAATTCAGACAAACAAATCAAAACTCCAGCAACTGAAGATAATGGTAAAATTCACTGACTGTGTAAAAAAGACAAAATTAATTTATCAAATCAAAATCAAACTAGTTTCACTGCAAAAGATGCAGCGTCCCCAGTGGATTTTAATATCTAACGAGTAAACAGCCAGTACTCTATCATATACATTTACTTACATGCAAACAAGTGATGTAACATTAAAGCTATAGTGAAGTAAAAATGTCTGCGTAATACAAATCCTGATTATGCCTAACTTACACACTGTTTCCTTATTTAATTATATATATATATATATATATATATATATATATATATATATATATATATATATATAAATACACAGACTCACACACACACACACACACACACACACACACACACATATATATATATATATATATATATATATATATATATATGTGTGTGTGTGTGTGTGTGTGTGTGTGTGTGTGTGTGTGTCTATGGAAGGCATCATAATAAAGTAGTTTCAAAAAGGAAATTCTTGTTAATGCAATCGATAACAGCAAATAATACAAAAATAAAATAAAAATATGTTAAAAGGCACAATTTCCAGAGCCAGTATTAGAGCTATAATATACACAATTATGCCCAAACATGGCCATGGCTGATTGTCTACCCAAGTTATAAGACACTAAAGTGCCTGACTTTAAGGACATAGTCTTTGAATGCTTATAGTTTTCCCTTTATTAAAGTGACTATTCATATACATGAATGCAATGACTGAATAATTAGTAAAATGTGTGACCATTTTTTTACATTGTAATTGCCACTTCTTTGTTTCCTGAATAAATGCAGTAACACATTTATTTAATCTACTTCTGTTTATAATGCATTGATAATAAATAATGTTTTCTCATTATATTTACTCTGAGGAAGAAAAGATATTTGGCAGGTGTTTCACCTTCAGTGTAATAGATATAGTAACAAGAATATTTGTCAGTTGTTAGTTTTTGGTGTGATTAGCATACCAGAAATGAAGCCTGCAAATCTATAATGTTATAATTAGTAAGCTGTAAGAGTTATGCAGCAATTCAAACTTTCTCTGATTGCAGGTAATTCTGAACTCCTGGAATGAAATTCAGTTGGGAAAACTACATGTAAGATGTTCCTGTTATCCTTGCAGGTACACCAATTAGCTCAAGGAAAACAAATAAATATGAAGCCTCATGCAATAGTAATGCCAGTTGCTCTCTGCAATTTTAAGAAGTAACTTGTAGTTTGAGATGAATTTCTGGAAGGCTGAAAATGTACGTTATCTACTTCAAATAGCACCAGTATTCCTTCACAGAAATGGTGAATAAAGTAATTTCAGTAAAGACTGAACTGCAAATATGTACTTTTTTAAATTAGAAATAAGTCTATTTTTTCCAACAGTTGTTCAATGAGCAAGTTTGTGCAAATGTGTTTAAGTAAGTTACAACTAATTTTCATTTCTCTCTATAACAAATGTTTTTCCATGTGTTTTTCTGATCGTAAAACTGTTACTGGTATTTTAAACTATAGTCAATATACATCAATTATAGTAAAGGGAAACTTTTTCTTCGTTTTAACTTATGTTTAAACATCTGCTCTAAAGTGATTTTCTAAACAGGTTTTCTCGTGGCTACATTCACACTTGTACCAATTGCATTTATCCTATGTTTAATCAAAGTTTCTCAAATAAAAATATTTAAAAGTTTATTTGCAATGTTTCATGCATTTTTAGTTTTAGCTCACATATGAGGCAATTCTGACTATTGTTTCAAATAGCTATGATGAAGAAATGGAATATTTTATAAATGGCAGTGTTTTACTCTTGAATGGACTTGATAACATTAATCATTTGAAAGATTTATACTTTGCTTGCTGTCTCTTAGTTTATTTATCAATATCTCTTTCAAACTTAATTGTTGTTATATTGACAATATTTTACAAAAAACTCCACAAACCTATGTATATTTTTATTTGCAATTTGTGCTTAAATGGACTATACGGAGCTACTGCAATCTTTCCAAAACTCATGGCTGATTTGATATCTGAAATAAGAGCCATTACCTATGCTGGCTGCTTAATTCAGGTATTTTTCTTATATACATTTGGCTATAATGAAATGTCATTCCTGGCATTGATGGCATATGATAGATACATATCTATCTGTAACCCTTTAAGGTACTCCAGTCTTATGACAACATTAAGAGCTAGCATGCTTCTCCTAGTTTCATGGATGTATTCAATTTGCATTGTTGCAGCATCAATTTTTCTAATCCATAGACTTCCTTTATGTAGAAATTCTATGCAATATGTGTACTGTGATGCATTATCTTTTCTAAACCTGTCATGTGTTGATGTTTCAATTAACAAGGTCTATGAGACATGTATTTCAATAGTCCATGGTTGTTTATTAATTTCTGTTATTGTGTATTCCTATGTACAGATATTCAGGGTTTGCCTCAGAGCTTCATATGAATCAAAGATTAAAGCACTTAATATGTGTGCAACACATCTCTCTGTCTTACTTGTGTATTTCATTTGTGGTTTCCTTGCATTTTTCCAAGCTCAATTAGGTAAAATAATTGATTCACATTTTTTGCAAGTTTTACTCTCTATAGCAAGTTTCATCTTTCCTCCTCTTTTCAATCCATTTATCTATGGAGTTTGTACAGAGGAGATCAGGAAAATACTGAAAGGCATCATTCAGAGTGGATTAAGTAATCTCATCACCAGTGATAGTAAGGTATAGAAAGGGAACCTAGCTTAAAGGATTTCATACAGCATTTCATACTAGGATAAATTGCTATCTTTAATGACGGCATACCTCTATTGGTTCAGATTATTCTGAGTCACTCAATATACTGCAACATCTAAGAGGGCAAGATTATTGACTTTCTGATATTGTATCAATACCCAGCTTAAGAACATAAAAGCGATGACTATCATGATGCATTTCAAAATAAATGGTTCTCAGACAAGTGATATTACTTAAACTTACTGTTTGAGATGTACATGTCTTGTATGCATAAAACTGCTGGACACTTTTGTATTACAAGGAGTCATTAAATAAACAAGAATATTGAGATGTTAAACAAATAAAGGTCTTTGTGATTGAATTGAGGAGGTGCATTTTGTTATACTGTGCTGATATTTTGGTGAATGTATTGAGCCATATTAAAGACAAATTGTACTTACACTGTATATGAATGAGGCAGGGAGAATTCTATTCAATGATAAATCTTTAAATGTCCATCCTAAAATGTAAATAAAAGAGATTGTTCTTATCATGTTCAGTGGTTATGTTTAAGTGCCCATCTTAAACTGGAAATAAAGAAGATATTCTGTTTTCTCCAACAATTTTGTTTCCCTTTGCTAATTTGAAGGGTCTGATTTATCTTCACTGAGCCTATAGGCATCTATCCTAGACTCGTATGGTTTGTTTGCTCACTATTCTTGACCTCAGCTCAGGACCATTCTAAGGAGCTTTCTTTGGCACTATTTGTTTGTGAATGATTATAAGTTTCCTTAGCCCTTGCAGAAGTATTAGTGTGTCGCCATGTTCTGTTACAGTAACTGTTTGACATACTGATATTTTCAATTGACATCATGTAAATGTTAATGTCTGCCACAATATGCAGGTTTGAAATATGGTAGTCTTTATTATCTGTTTATCTTAAGTTTGTGTCCAACATCTTTCATTTCCAATTAAATGCAAGTAAAAATGCCATGGACTTAGTTGCTCATATGTGTTTTTCTGTATTTTTTTGTATGTCTCTCCATCCTATGAATTTCTTACCCTGCTCCTTCTTTCCTCTATGTCCGTCTCTTTTCACCTGTATAATTGCCTTTGCCTCACCAGTCAAGTATAATTTTAGATACATAAATATAAAAAAAAATGCAAACAAAGACAAAACTGTGTAAGTCATTGTTGTGTTTTAGACTGTATTTTCAATAGATGTCCCATTTAGTCCACTTAATTAGATTTACTTTTATTTATATTTAATATTTTTCCATAGCATTATAGTTAAAAGCATATAATCATTACCATTTTCTTATTAATGGAAAATATTATGCCAAATTCTGCCTTGCAAACAATGCAATAAGTTTACTGTTATTTTATGTTAATTGAAATTTGTTTAAATTTTTCTTCTGTGTTTTTAAGTCATTTGTGTCCGATCACAGTACATTAAAATAAAATGCAAAGGTATGAAGCATACGGTGGCCACCAAAAGACATGTATTGGCATTTATTGACTAATCCTTTGGTAGAAATATATTATTTGCTAAAATATTGTTAAAGAACAAAAATTCTTGTTTGAATATAGGTTTTTGCTAATTTTATAAATGAGAATTTGTTTATGTTTTCTTCTGAAAATAACTACTTGTATTAATTTTAAAAGAATAAAGTTATTCAGGAGAAAGAAAGTAGTTTTATAAACTCGCATTGAGGCCAGTATTCAGTGCTGGTATAGAAAATGCATTTCTATTCACAGTATTAACATTTTACCAGTATTGCTATTATAGTCTTTTTTGCCATTATGTCCCTAGCTTCTAAACAGAGTCATGTCTATTTCACCTACTTTGACTATTTTTACTTGCATAAATGTTTTTTTGTTTCCTACTGAATCTTCAAATATATTGTTAAATCAGAAGTTGAGGAGACACACTTCTGCAACTTAATCATGTGGGAATTTAACTTCTATAATATGTACCAAAATAAACATTCATAACTATTTCATAAATGTATAATTTCCCATTTCCATGGCTGCAAGAAGAGGTTCTCAATTTATTATTTTGCACAGTAAAATGCAGTTTCCTGAAACTCTTCATAACTAAATATATGTCTTATTTTCTTATATTGCTGAAAAATTAATTACCAGGCTGCTCACTGATGAAATAACAAATATACTTTACAGCACTGTACTTTACCAACTTAAGCTCAGTTACTAATAAAATAACTTATGTATATAAACGATGACACATACTATAAGTTACAGCTTATAGTTTTTAATGTACAAAGTTTGCTTTTCAATACAGATACAGATGATAATTCCCCATTTCCCTCAGAACTGATGTGTTCCTACGCAATACCTGAACTAACACCATTTAGTCTTACCGTTCCTTTATAATACTTTTTGTACTGTTTGGATTCTGTCTATGAAAACAATCTTTTGAAGTCTTTGCTTGATGTCATGTAGTCTGTTGATGAGCTGATTTTTGTTCTGTTTCAATATAATTATATGGCAACTCTCAAGACTTTGTGAGTCGTCCTTGTCTCTGGTCATCCATGTAGCTGTACTAGTCAGGAATTTAGGGAGTCATCCTTATCTGCAATTCTCCTTGCAGCTGTACTAGTCATGGAACATTTTATATCACATACAGTATGGATGCTAGAACTCTATTTTTTTCTACTTTTCCATTCATTTTCAGCTAAGAAAATGTTATCTCTTTAATATGTATATATACTAACAAACAAAAATGTACATGCACTATTGTAAGTGTTTACATGTATATATTCTAACTGTTCTTCCTTTCATTTTTTTTTAAACACACAAAACAATTTACATTGATATGTATTCTTTGGTCAGATCATACTTTTCATTATGATTTACAGAAAACACATTAGGAAACAAAAATGTTAGCTTTCCTTTTATGCAACAAATTAAAACACAATTCCACATGGTTAATACAATGATAACAAACATTACTACCAAAATTAGGTATATAATCCAGTCTAACAACTTTTTTTCCTTTTGCAGACCATCTTGTAAAAATATGCCATGAATTATGGGCTGTGTCTGCTTCAGTTTTTTTCTGCTAACTTTATTAGCTTATTTTTTACAATTACAGAATTTAATTTATGACTTAGGATTGTTCTATTAACATTTTGCAATTGTTGAATTAACTGTTTGCTTTCATGTATGACTTTATTTAGTGATTCTAATGAAAATCCTATATTAATCATTGACAATGTTTGTGGATTTCATCGCAAAGGCATTGCAGCCTTGCTTTCTGAAATAAACGCATATGTGTCATTATTTCATGTCAGATGAGTAATGCTGTTAAGACAACCTACAAAAGATGTTATTTAGAAAATGTTACGTTTTGATTTGTTACAATACATACAAACTGTGGGGCTATCTCTGTGAACATTTTGAAACTAAAAGGTAAAATTGTCCATTATCATAAATTTACAGAATGTTGTAAAAAGCATGGTTCATATACTGGTGAGTGCTGACCACACACCAGTCCATTAGCTGTATGAATACAATGTTCAATTTTGTGAGTTTACTTTGTAAATCCATATAATTTCCCTCTAACTGGGATAACCAATACTGGTACGGAAAAAATGATGTCCCAAAAAAGACTGGTAAAACTATAATTTGACAGATTATTTTTGAACTTGTTATAGTATAATGTGCAACTTTTCCTGTATAGTAAGTATCTATGCAGATTATTTGGTACCCATACATTTCAATCCAGTTGGTACCTGGGACATTTTTTTTAAAACATGGTTCTCCACATATATTCATTGCTAGACATTAATATTATTTGCACTGAATTCTTCTGCATTTGTACACACAAAGATTGCAAAGTACATTTAGTCCAATCTACAGATTTAGTAACATTAACATCAAACCCTAACCTACTAATCAAAGAGTCATTAAAACTTTGTGAAAAGTCTTTTTGAAAATTCATATGTCTCTTCTGTGATGTCCAAATAGAATGTAATCATTGTGCTTGTAAATGTACAATCTGTGAAATATACTGGTTTTCAGTTTTAATCTGCTTGCCAATATCTCTATAGTAATCAAGTTTAATGCACCTAAGCCTGCTCCCATACCCACTAAAAGAGTATTGTACCATGCTCTTCATCTCTTACAGCCAGTAGTGTCAGGAGGGAATATGATATTAAAGTGTGTTAATGTTTTTTGATAGTTTTGTCCCACTACCATACATGTTGTTGGTAAAAAGACAAGGTTGTCTCCAAATAATTACTGGATGATTGATATAGACCAGTATATTTTCCTCCTGTAGCTCTATTTTAGGCCCTTCTGCAGTACTGTTTACACAGTCAGTGTAAAATTGAAAGAGTGTCCGTTCTTCTTGCGGTATGCAGCATTTTATAGTAGTATTGCTTTGTAAGGATACATTCGCTTTACATTGTGAAAGTTGGATATATAGCTGTCCTTTAGCTGTCCTCCAGACTGTAACACTCTGGTCTAGGGAAAGGTTTCCAATGTGACATTCTTGTCTCCCTGGAAAAGAAAAATTACGTTGAGTTGTATTTGTAGTATCATTTACCCAGTAAAACTTTATATTAGTATTATTACTTCTGTATACCTTTTCTGCCAGAGTGTCTGTTATTCCTGGTGCTATTATATAATTACAAAAAATTGTAAAAAACAAAATAGATATTGGTTTAACTAACATGTTTAAATGCTGAAAAATGTACAAAACTATTTACATTTGCTGTTGTCTGCCTTTTACTCTTCTGAATTCCAAACAGGTGCAGCTTTATTTTCTGAAAAGAAAATACTTGCATGTCACTTTTATGACTTCATATCTTCAGTTAGTTTAACTACTCTCATTTGATATCTATGCATTAGAACCATTCTGTTTTTGTTTTATCTTTTATTTTGTACAGCTGTAGACCTATTTATTCCACTACTTGAAAAGGCTCCTGCCAATTGCTACCCATGGTCCTTCCATCTAGAAAACTTTTACTAATACCTTTGTTCCACAGGGAAGGTTATCTTCCGGCAGTAATATTAGGACCTTTCTCCATAGATGGAAAACTTGCTCTTTTGCATTATAATCACATATTTCTGTAAGTTGCTTTAACCATTGCTGATGCTTGCTGATTTCTAACATAGGTCTGCCATCTGGTGTGTTAGGATCAAAAGGTAACTGTAACGGCATTTTTCTCTCTGCCATAATTTCATAAGGAGATATTCCTGTCTTACTGTTGGGTATTGCCCTTATGCCCATAAGAATGCCTTGCAAATATTGCACCCATATGTTTCCCTTTTCAGGACATGCTTTTTTGAGATACTCCTTGAGTGTGCGATTCATTCACTCTACAGGTCTGTTTGACTGTGTGTGACAAGACACATGAAATCTTTGTTGAATTCCTAGCAGATTACACATTTGCTTTACTAAATCACTAAAATACTGCAGACCTTTGTCCAATTCAATGATTCTAGGCCACCCCCAATGACAGAAAATACTTTTTCATAAGACTTCTGCCATTGCCTTTGCTGTCATGTTTTTGGTTGGGATTGCCTCTACCCATTTTGAGAAAACATCCACTACTACTACTAGTTGGTATCTGTAAGGTCCCTTTGTTGTTGGCAAAGGACCTGCATAATCTATTTGAACTTCATACCATGGCTCATCTGCTGGCTGTACCAGATGTAACTGAGGATTTTTGCTCTTAGCATTTACCTATAAACAGATTAGACATTCTTTAGCAATTAGACTACAGACCTTTTTTAAACTTGAGTTCCAATATTTTTCTTTTACAGCTGCCCATAGCTTATCAGCTCCTAGATGTCCCAGTATTTGGTGATTTAACTTGACCAACTGTCGTGCCAACTGAAATGGCACATATAGCAAATGTAATCCTTTAGAAGTAGTGTATGCATAATATTCTTTTGGTGGTAATCCCACCAGCCTGCTCTGATCAGTTTCTTCTTTTAAGCCCTGTTTTTTTGAATATTTATGAGATCTTCCTCTATTGTCTAGTTCTTTTAAGGCACTAAATTCTACATCAGTGCGTACATATTCTGGAAGTTCCTTTTCATTTTGTGCTGCTTGTTTTGCTAATGTGCCACCTAACACATTTAACCTGAAAGTTTTACTTTACAGTTTCTTATGTGCTTTTTCCTTTAAAATGCTGTACTGTCCCTGTTGATTTGACATTGTTATAAATGTATGTATGTCGTTTAATACTTCAGCATACTGTAATGGTTTGCATGCACTGTCTACAAATCCTTTCCTTATCCAAGTGTCCATATGCAGTCTTAAAGTATTTACTACATAAGCACTGTCTGAGAAAATGCTAACAGGATTGTAATACTTGAGTACATACTGTACTGTCTCCAATTCACCTCACTGAGCTGACATATGTCCTAGTAACTTGATTATTTCAGTAGAACCTAGTTTTGGGTTTTATGGAGCTACAGCAAATCCTTTTCACTATTTACCTTTGTCCCAAAACCGTGCTCCATCCACAAAGACAGATGGCTTAAAATGGTCAAGTCAGATCCCAGAAATTGTATGTCAGGTGACACTATTCTTTCTAAGCAGTTATGCTGTTTTACTTCATATCCCATGTGATGTGACAAATAATATTTGTCCCCTGTCTGTATGGTGACAGTTTTCATTCTGAAGAGTGCCGTCCAGTTTGCAAATACTGCTTGACTAATTCCATCTGTGATTTTATTCATTTCAAAATTGTCTACCAAATCATTTACTGCTTGGTGTGGTGTCTGTACTATAATGCTGGAAAATACTGTTAAATACTCAGTTTGCTTAATACCCCAGTAAATGGCCAACAGCTGTTGAATGCATGGGTGATAGCCTCATTCTACTGGAATCATTTTATGACTACAGAATGTGACTGGACGTAATATTTTTTCCATTCTGTTGTTGCCACAATGTGGCCATTCCTGTAATAGTACAACAGATAGTGCTTTTTCCCTGCTGCAGCTTGCAATACAAATGGTAACTTTGATATGGGTGGTATTAACTCTGTAGCGTGTGCTAGTTTTACCTTTATTTGCGAAAAAGCTTCATCTTCATAAGGCCCCCACTCTAAGAGGGTGGGGTTCTTTTGTTTCTGTAACATCATGTATAGAGGAGCAGCCACAGCTGCATAATCCTCTATAAATTCTCTACAGTAATTCATGATTCCCATGAATTTATGTAGATCTGCTATTGTTAGTGGCTTTTCCATTTGTAAAATCCCTTGCACACACTTTGGGCAAGGAGACCTTCCCGATGGTTTTATGATAGTACCTAGAAACATAACTTCTTGTGCCATAAACTGAATTTTTTTCACTTTTAACCTTAATCCCTGCCTGCTGCAGAGTATGGAAAACTTGTTTAAGAAGCCGTACATGTGCCTCAATGTTTTTAGACTGAATTAGTATATTATCAATGTAATGCAGTACTAAATCGTTTTTTTCCAAATGTTGCAGAATGAACCCTACCGTCTGATGAAAAATAACTGGACTATTCTGAAATCCCTGAGGTAACCTTGTCATGACATACTGTTGATTTTTAATTGTGAAGACAAATCTTGGCCAATATTTCTTTCTGAGTGGCACAGCAAAAAAAAGTTTGCTAAATCTATTACGGTAAACCACTTATTTTGTGGTTTAATACATGCAACCTTTTCTGTAACTCCCAGAATTAGGTGTGCTTTAGGAGTTGTGTACTGATTAACATTCCGTAAATCAATGATAAGATGGTAACTACCATCTTTTTTCTTAACTGGCCAGATTGGTGGATTTAGGGACTGTTGTCTTTTTGTATGATTTCTTCATTTTCCCTTTCTGGAATACATTTTCCTTATGGTCCTCTGCCTCCCTATGAATGGGATACTGTTTTTGAATTACAGGTATATATCCTGATCACTATCCACCCCTACTGGCATTTCTAGTTTTCCACAATCACTGGGACCCTTGACCACAGGTTTGGGAACTGCTGTTGTAAATGTTGCAATGCATCCTCACTGTCTGTTTTTACATGTCCTGTAGGCTTGTCAGGTTTTTCAGGTAGAGAGATTGCACAGTAAACTGCACCTACCTCTCCCTCTCCTGTTTTTTCTATCTCCTATCCACAAAATACTGTTAGACAAATTAGTTACTATACCCAAAAGTCCTAGAATGTCCATGTCAATAATGGTGGTTGAGCAGGATGGATGCATTAAAAATGCAGCCTTCCAGGACTGTTCTTCTTGATGAAATTTTATGTCTACATCTTGGCTACATACTGCATAGTATTTTGTACCATTAAATGCTAAGATGCAAACTTTTTTTTAGGATTTACAGGTAACTGTCTATTTGTAATGGATGCTCCCATTCCTGTGTCCAATAAAACATTTTGCCATAGTGACCCCTGTACCCAGATATCAATCAGTGGCCGGCCATCTCGACTATTGTTAAAGGTATAAAACCAAAAAAGAGCACTAGATGTTGTGAGTCCTCAGCAATAATTTTATTATAAATAGTTGAGCGCTTTCATCAATGCCAATTGGCTTCCTCAGAACACCTTTGTGATAATAAACCATGCAACAGTGCAGTTTGGCAGGTATGAATGGTTGGCATAATAGGCAAGAAGCACTTTTCAGTCAGGACTGACAGGTGCTTCTTGCCTATTATGCCAACCAATCATACCTGCTGAACTACACTGTTGCATGGTTTAGTATCACAAAGGTGTTCTGAGGAAGTCAACTGGCATTGATGAAAGCGCTTAACTATTTGTAATAAAATTATTGCTGAGAACTCATAACATTTAGTGCTATTTTTTGGTTTTATAGTGGTTTATTTGAGCACTATTGCATCACCTATTTTGGTTGGCTTTTTAAAGGTAGTTAGGAAAGATACCAGAGTAGGGGTGGCACACCCCTATTGCAAGGGAAATCACTAATCCTTATCCTTATTGTCAGATATAACATGGCACACTGCATGTTTTTTTTTTGTCATCTTCCTCTGTGTCTGAATGGTCTACATATTTAGATTTTTCAATCTCTTTTTGTAACTGCTGCCTAGCTATCTCTTCTGCTTGTTCTTCCAAATAGTTTGGATTTACAGGTAAAGCTGCCTGAAAATAGACAGGGCATGCATTCTCTTTCCCTGTGTATTGATGAACCCTATAGCTATCTTTACCAATGGTGTAAGATCTCTGTACATTGACTTGTTGTTCTGACTTGTCTTGTGAAACTTTTGGCTCTGTTTTTGCAAACAAACCTTGTTCTTCCTTCTTTTTACACCAGACTTTGTAATGATCACAATTTTGCTTAACATATCCTATCTTTTTACAGAAAAAGCATGTTAAAACATTTTGCTCATCACCTGCTTTTAAACCTGGAGCTGGTGGTGTTGACTCAGCACTGTATGATGGAGATTGATCATACCATCATTATACCATGACCTCTTACTTCACTTATTATCTCAAATGGCTTGCTACTTTCCTCTAAGGCAAAAATATGATGTGAGAATAATGTCCCATCACTGGCCAAAGTCCATCTCCTCATTAATTTTTGTACTATGTCAGTCAGGGTATTTAAAATTTCCTCATAAATGCATATAATATCCTGTGACCCCTTTTACTTCCTCTAAAAAGCAATGTATAAACTGTTTTGGTATTTCATTTTGTTGCATGTCCCTTTCTGGCTTTTGATAGATGATCTGGAATGCTAGTTTAACATTTTCAACTTGCTCCATTAATTAATCTGAGATGGTGATTTTGAAATTGCCTTTAAGGTTAGCTGTGAGAGGCTGCCAGTGTGTATATGCCATGAGAGCAACGTTCATGCACCCTACCTTACTGTCTAATTTTTAAGCATTTCGATTTAAATGGATGCAAGTTTTAAAACATTTGGGAAAAAATCAAAAAACATCTGAGTAAGGCATCTGTCCTTATATCAGATCCTGGTGTAAATGCTACCCATTCTTCAAATGTAAGCATATTGTAAAATATAACTCTTTTATCATCTTACTATGGTAAGCTTTGTAACAATCTGGATGGTGTATATAAATCTGCAGTAGTTCTCTGTTCTATGATTTGAACTTTGTTTTGTCTTTTGCAGTTCTTCTTTTAACTCTTCTGTTTTAGTATCAGCTCCTAATCATTTATCTCGGACCTCACTAACCAGATTATGTCTGTCCTGTAACTGTTGCTTAAGATCTGAAATGTCTTGCTGTAATTCTTTACAGGTTTTATGATCTTTTTAGTAGACTCCTCTGCTGATTGCAGGGCCCCTTTGCACTTTTGACAAAGTTCGTGTACATCTTTTTTGAACTTTCTGAACTCACCTTGCCTGTCTTTTAACAATTTATTAAACTCCTCTGTCAATTTATCATGAACCTCGTTCCTGTCCTTTTCTGTTCTTTCCCGTCTAGTGGCTTCATTCCACCCTTGTACATATTGTTTAAAGGGTGTAACAAGATCTACAGGAGATTCTGTCAGTAATTGTTTTGACTGTTTTTCTAGTTCTGAAATTAATGTTTCATGTGTAGTGACAGGACATAGCTGTTTAACATATACATATAATATAAGCATATCACCCTTTCCTGGTTCTTTACCATCAGAAGATTTTTCTTTACAGTTTAACTTTTCAACAATGTTCTGTGCTATATTCGTGTGGCATTGTACACAGAAAGCAGTCTCATATGATTCACACAATAAACATTTATTGTCATACCACACATTATTTTGTTTGAGATAGCCAAATGTTATTACCCATTTGCACAATGCTTGTACATCAACTTGCCCTAATAAGGTTTTACATTTGCTAATATGCTGTGTATACCAACATTGCATTCTGTCCCACGTTTTATCTGGTCATTCTGCCACACTGAGAGTAAAACCCTGTTTACATTTTTCTACAGTCCTTAATAGCATCCATACTGTATGTAACACAGAAAATTCTTATCAGTCAACAGAAAGGCAGGTGGCCAGGCTGCTTACTGTAGATGGTTGGAAAGTCTCTATCATCACTCAAAAAACTGGTGAAACAAAACTGGCAGCTGCAGCTTTGAAACCTTGGAATTCACCAACCTGGAGAGATTATTGCACTGTGACCTTCTTGCACTGCAGTCTCATTCTGGATGCAGATGTCTGAAAACTGTACTGCTGCAAGCTGTATAAGACTAGACTGCTCCTGTTCAGTATTCACTCATAAATTTTAGTTACTGCGCCTTTACTGGAGTGACCCTATACAAGGCACCACTCCCCATGTGTTGAAATATAGGCTAGGCTTGTCACTGAAAAGTTAATTATCAGTCTGCTCACTGATGAAATAACAAATATACTTTACAGCAGTGTACTTTATCAACTTGAGCACAGTTACTAATCTTCTTCTTCTTTCAGCTTTTTCCCAGTTAGGGGTCGCCACAGTGGATCATCTGTCTGCTCATGATTGGCAGTGGAGTTTTACGATGTCAAGTTGCCAGCCCGGCACCCAACCTTCCACAGAAGGTACACACATGCACACACTCACACCTAGGGCCAGTTTAGAGTGTCCAATCCACCAACTGCATGTCTTTGAGATGTGGGAGGAAACCGGAGCACCTGAAGGAAACCCACCTTACCACAGGGAGGACATGCAGACTCCGCACAGAAGGCACCCCAGCCAAGAATCGAACTGAAGAACTTCTTGCTCTGAGGCGGCAATGCTAACCATTGCACCACTGTGGCTGCCCCTGAGCACAGTTACTAATAAAATAACTTATCTATATAACAGACGACACGTACTATGTGTTACAGCTTATAGCTTTTAATGTACAAGGTTTGCTTTTCAGTACAGATACAGATACAGATGATAATTCTCCATTTACCTCGAAACTGATGAGTTTCTACAAAATACCTGAACTAACACCATTTAGTCTTACATTCCTTTATAGTACCTTTTGTGCTGTTTGGATCCTGACTATGAAAGCAATATTTTGCAGTCTGTTTGATGTCATGCAGTTGTTGATAAACTGATTTTTGTTCAGTTTCAAGGTGAATTATGTGGCAACCTTCAAGACTTAGGGAGTCGCCCTTGTCTGCGGTCATTCTTGCAATTGTACTAGTCATGGAACATTTTATATCATGCACAGTATGGATGCCAAAACTCTATTTTTCTACTTTTCTACTTATTTTCATCTAAGAAAATTTTAACCATTTATTGTGTATATATACTAACAAACAGAAATGTGCATGCTCTACTATAAGTGTTTAAATGTATATATTCTAACAATTACAGCCAATGGGAGGTCCTCATACATAATTATTACACTGAAAATATAAAAATGGAAGCAATGACCAATACAACTTAAGTATTTATACATCCATAACCATTTTCCCATTAATGCGCATGGGGATGTGGTGTAAAATCAACAGTGGCCATCAACTAGAATCAATGTTCACAGTGCTGGGTGGTTCAGACTGCAGAGGTTGCTCTTCTACACTTCACGTGTATACACACACACACACACACACACACACACACACACACACACACACACACACACACATACACACTCTTTGTCTCTCTCGCTCTCTCTCACACATCTATAACCAATTCTGAGTGCCCAGTTCACTTTCTGCATGGTTTTGGAATGCAGAAGGAAACCTGAACACCTAGATAAAACCTACACAAACAGAGAGAGGGCATGCTGATGCTGCATAGAAGCATACTGGCCAAGAACTGAGCAGGATAACCTATTGCTGTGAGGCAAGACACACCTAAAACCTAACACACTTCAACAACAAAACATCTTTACATATTAAAGGAAGAGGTCTGGCCATCCAAATATTCCACTTCCTAACCCTGAGGTCATCTATCAAGTTGAGAGGGTTAACATTTAGAGGGCCAGGATTTCATTAGAGCCAAATCTGCTTTTGATCAAATGAATATTTGTCATGCTGTAACATGGCTAGTATTTATTGAAAACTAATGCATAACAATAAATATTTATATACTAAAAAATATGGTATCATTAAGAGTAGCACTGCATTGAAAATGCAAAGGGCAGTATAAATAGCATGTAGAGAAAAAACAAAGACTCTTATTGTTATATAATTACTCCAGAAATCCACATGCTATCTGCTAGAGATATTCTGTTTAACAAATATCTCTTCTTAGCTCTTCATTGTTTAACTCCCAAACGCTCTAATTTTATAATTTTCATAACCAAGTATAAAATGTTTTGTTTACAGTTTTGACAACTTACAGTTCGCAACTACAAATAACTTCAAATTTTAACCCATTAAAAGTGCATAACTCAGTAGCAATCAGTTTGCAAAATACAACTTTTGCCCTTTCAGTCTCTTAGAAAGAATATCAAAAGCTTGCATGATTACCCTGGAACGTTTTACTGCATGACATAATTGACTCAATGTCCCTTACACTCTTTAGAAGTGACCTTTTGAATCAATTTGCTAAAATCATGGAGAATAAATATTATCTTATAAATGGCCAGTTGTATTATTTTTCATCTGTTTACTTTTATGTTTAATATATTTTATATTTCTAGCATTTACAAATACTTTATCTAACAACTGGACTGTTATATAATTAACAACTTGTCAACTCTGAAATTGCTACAACTGTAGTGTAAAATTTCCAGCTGCTGCACTTTGCAAAGGTCACAACTGAAATGAGTTTTAAGCTACCTTAGATACACAATAAAGAAAGAAGTAAACTTGCTGCACAAGGATGCCATGGTTCACAGACACACACACACACACACACACACACACACACACACACACACATAGATATAGCTATAGCTATAGTCATAGTTATAGCTATAGCTATAGTTATAGCTATAGATATAGCTATAGATATAGATATAGACATAGATATAGACATAGATATAGATATATAGATATAGATATAGCTATAGATATAGATATAGACATAGACAAAGATATAGATATAGATAAAGATATAGATATAGATATAGACATAGATAAAGATATAGCTATATAGCTATAGCTATAGATATATAGATATAGATATAGATATAGACATAGATAAAGATATAGCTATATAGCTATAGCTATAGATATATAGATATAGATATAGATATAGATATAGATATAGATATAGATATAGACATAGATAAAGATATAGCTATATAGCTATATAGCTATAGCTATAGATATATAGATATAGATATAGATATAGATATAGATATAGACATAGATAAAGATATAGACATAGATATAGATACAGATATAGATATAGACATAGATAAAGATATAGATATAGATATAGATATAGATATAGATATAGATATAGATATAGATATAGGGTGCTTTGGTGCTAGTAGTGCAACACACACCTATTTGATGCTGCTTCTTTTAAACATCACATTCCCTAACTCCTACTAGCACCGTCTTAGTTAATTACCTATCCCTTCCCAAACTCAATTCTGCTGAAATGCATTGCTATACTAGAACCCTAACTGTAATCCTAAACCCCCACCCAGTCACTATCCCTAGCCAAAGATCTCCCATCCCTAATGCTAAAGGGCTTAATCACTCACTAAACCCAAAACTCCCCTCTCTTTCCCCTTACTAAACCTGAAATCTGTGGTTGTTCCCTATACCTAACACTCTACTTCCACTACCACTCCCTAACTCTAAGTTCTCATTTCTCTCCTTAAACCTAAAATTCAGTTTCTGCTTCCTAAAAATAAAGACCCTATTACACTTTATCCCTAAAACTTAACTTCTGCTCCCTAAAAGAAAAACTCCCTTTCCAGTCTTTAAGCCTAAGGTCTCCAATCACTTCTTAAATCTAAATTCCCCTTCCCACTCCCATACCTTAAACCTGCCTCTCTCTAAATATAACTCTCAATCCCAGTCACTGCAACCCTCATCTATGATCTCACCCCCTCCAAGTTCCTCCCTGCAGCTGCCAGACTTAACTTCATTCAAATAAGCTACCGCACATCTGCTACAGCTCCAACATACAGTCATGTTCGAGAGTGAAAGGCCTGCCATGTAAGCTGCAAGATGGTCCTTGAATACTTGGGACTCCAGTGCTTGTAGAAGACCCTATATATAACTATGCTTATATTTACATGTGTGTAGATATCAATGGGTCTACTGAATATAACAGAAAGACCTGATGTTCAGAATGTTGATAAGAAAACTTTGACAGAGCAAAAGTAGACATGTTATTATGCATGCAGCAGACAATAACTTCAGTGTATGCAATTTAAACTAAAAAAAAAAAAATTACAAAAACATTCCCCGGGATTCAGTAAACCCTACACAGAGTGTAGGAATAGTGCAGGAGTTGCTGCAAGCAATATGTCCACCAAGTGATTCAGCAAAGGGCTCCCGGGATGTGCACAGGCGCTCCTACACTATTCCAACACAGACACCACTGCCTTGTGCTAATTACCTCATTTGGTGCCGGAAACCATGGGAATGAGGTGAATTAGTGATTCAGCAAGCAGACAGGTGTCCATGCAGGAATAGTGTAACCTGCAGAAATGTATTCAGTTACTAACTGAATACATTTCTGCAAAAAAGAAAATGGAGACATGACAGCCTCAAATAAAGCATGTATTCCATTCATTTGGCATGACACTGGTCAAATATATGGACATTGGCATGAAAAACAGTTTAAAATTTCCAAAATAAAAGTTTTTTTTTTCATTTTTGGCAGATCTCGGCCAATTAAGCATAGCACAGTAGCGTATAAACATGATAGTTATGAAAATAAAACAATAAATTGTGAAAACCCAAGTTTAAAGAAAATCTGCATTTTTGGCATTATAGTCTATGGCATTCAGAATCAAAACAATAAAAGGGGACAGTGGTTGTCAAGGAAAAAGGCATTGTGTCAGTGCAGTATCTATGGGCTAAGGCAGTGGGGTATGCAAATGAGGAGAAATTTACTGAATCACAAAATATTCTAAGTCCAAAACTTGCACCTAACCGTGTATGTGCTAGAACAGGATTGTGTAGGCAGGAAGAGTAACTAACATGAAAAGGGGGTGTGTTATGCTTGCTGAGAGCACACTGGAGCACTGTTGCCCAGGTTTGCACTTAGCTAAGCCCAGTTAAGCAAGGGGGTGTGTCTGAGGCTGTAATATCTTACACCATGAAATGAAGAGTGTGTTCACTCCCAGGAAGGCACATTTCTGCTAAAACGTGTTTAACTTAGCTAAACTGGTTTGCGCGGCACACACACTGGGAGTTAAAACAATGCAAAACAAACAAAAAAAAAAAAACCAACACAGGAAATGGCAGCATTGTCTATATGTAAGCAAGGGGGTGTAAAGCCTTGTTTACCTTGCCTAAACGAGTGTGCGCAGCATGTACCAGTATTTAAACCACAAACCAAAAAAATACAGGAAATGGCAAGTGGAACAAGAAAAAAAAAGGAAATAGCAGAATAGAGGCACTCAAATGCAAGTCATATAGCTGGCAGGTAGAATGTATCATACTCAGCCAATCACACAGGCAGCATCTGCAGCACACCACTATAAAGTATGCAAACACCTTTCAGTCTGATTTTTCCCACAAACTCTACACCACCAGTGTACACAGATAGGGAAATTTTACCTGACAAAACTAACAAAATGTTAGGGGCTGCTGTCGCTCTTATACATCAGTATGTGCAAGAGGCTGAAGGTGGTGAAGAGGACAATGTTGACAACTGCCCCAGACTTATGAGGAGGAGGAAAAGAGTGTTCAGGCCCAGGGTAACCTACCAGGGACTACATGATCTGGAGACAATAGAGTGCTACAGGGTAGACAGGGACATACTGCAGCAAATTGTGGAGCTGTGCCGGTCTTGCCTCACATCCAGAACAAACAGAGGGGTACCCATCCCAGTGGATACCAAAGTATGTGTAACTCTAAGAATACTAGCTACAGGTACTTTCCAAAGACCAACTGGGGATATCATGGGGGTCTCACAGGCACCTACTTCCAGAATACTTCAACAGCTCCTGGATGCCATGTGACCACATGCAGAGGAGCACATTATATTCCGACCAACCATGAGGTGAGAACCCACAATATGCATCTTTTCCACCATGTAGCAGACTACCTGGAGGAACTGGGTGCCATAGACTGCATGCAAATCCACATCAAAGCACCACTTGGTGACCGTGGTAGGATCTACATAACCTGCAAGGGGTTCCTTTCCATCAACTGCCAGGGTGTGTGAAGCTAAGGGCATTATCATGAATGTGTGTGCTGGCTGACCTGGAAGCTATCACAACTCCTACATCTGGCATTCCTCACAGCTGTATCAGTGGTTTTTCAGGGGGCGACATCCCATATGGCCATTTAGTGGGGGATGCTGGCTAATCAGTTGAGCCGTCGATGATGATGCCCATCAGAAATGCACAAATACACATGCAAGAATGCCATAATGAGGGACATGCACAAACCAGGATCATTATAGAGTGTGTGTTTGGGATGCTCAAGTCATGGTTCCACTGCCTTGACATATCCGGTGGAGTCTTGCAATTCTCTTCAGCCACATGTGCACACATGGTTATAGTATTTGCCATGCTGTACAATATGATCTTGCAGAAACAGCTGCAGCAGGAACAAAATGAGGAAGGGTCCCCACCATTGCCAAGGCCTCCAAAGGCATAGAGGGACTCAGAGGAGGATCATCCTGAGTCTGCCCTGTAGGCAGACAGAGGCATGCCCAGTATGCCCTGGTCTTGACAAAGAGGCAACATATAGCACATACACTAACATTCTATGGCCCCAGGGACTGATCTCTCTCTAACTCACCCAAACAGTAAAATGGATACCATGTGTAGACAGTGTACTGCATGCATCTGACATAAGTTAGCCCTCAAGCAACATCTTCACAACAACCTCAGCCATAAGGTAAACCAGTCTCCTTAACAAAATAAATGAAAGGAGTGGAATATTCTGGTAGCATATCTATGGTATTGATCAAGCATGCAAGGGAATGGGGGGCTAACTGGGATAGCAGCAGACAACTAACAGCTCTGTGTGACAGCAGGAAGTGTATCCCCAGTACTGGCCTACCTACACAATGCAGTACCACCCTAGCTGACAAATACCACTGCAGTATATGTGGTGAGCCAAATAACGGGGGGGGGGTCATAAGTCACATGCATGGATGTCAAAGTGGGGGGTCCCAGCCCTACCTCCAGCCTCATCCAGCAGATCAGCTGTAGAAAACCATACAGAAATGTCTGGCAAAGGCCCTCACATGACAACATCCATGAAATCACCACCTACAAACATTTACACAGTGATATCACAGCAGGCCAGGCAGTGGCAGTATGGCATTGAAAGTTAAAAAGTCTGAAACTACAAATGTATGCACCAGAACAATATGACCTGTGGTCAATAATGTTATGCCTGTAATCTCATAAATAGGGCACACCACTAAGTTAAATGGGATCAACATGTTAAGCAAATATCAACACAGTCTCTGCTAATGTCTATTGTGTACAGATGTGTTCTCCCCTCAATAATCCCATAGAAATGAAATAACATGTCCCTAGCCTTAAGCAGCATCCAGCCATCAACTAGAGTGATGCCTCAACACAAACAGAAAACAATTGTCAGTAACACCCACAGGCAACTTACTATTACCATCCCAGGGCTGTCTACTGCCAGCAGTCTGGGAACATATGAGCATCAGAATGCACTGCCTTGCTACAGATGGCCTGCATTTGTCACACCTGGCCTACAGCCTCTGGAAAATGTGTATGCCTCACCCACAGTGCCCTGTTAGGAAGTGTCATGGGGTCTATAACACCAACATAACAGTGTAAAAAAAGCAAAGAAAGCCCATGCTGCTAACTGCTAGGAAAAAACCTGCCAGTGTCAGAGAGCCAGAAATCTGGCCAAACCTATGAATAATGGGGTGATGAAGACCCAAAGAGAAGAACACCTTTGAAATATTGCTCTAATAATGTAATAAAGTTGAAGGAATGATTGTAATAGCATGGAATGTCTGATGGGTACGAAGTCTGAAACTGCAATGTCAACTGTCAGTAATATCTGACTTCAGCCCTGAGTGACTTGAAAAACATTTTTGCTGGAAAACCACATTTGTTTGAGCAACCAACAAGATGTATGAGTCATGGATGTGGACATTATGTGATAATTTTTACAGTTGACAAGCAGGGCTAAGAGTTTAAACATGGGAGTACACTCACTGCAGGCAGGCCTAACCCTGGAAGATGGAGACATGTCTGCACCCACAGAAGCCTGGGCCACAGCCATGGGGAGTAACACACCCCACCATGATCACTCATCCTATGCAACATCCTGACCCCTATATGTGGCCATCCAAACAAAATGAAGTGGGTCATACATATATGTGTGACAAACACACACCTCCAGGCTGGTCAAACAGTTTGACACACACAAGACCATCCAAGTGCAGACAACCATGGAGGAGAGCCCATTGCAAAGCACTGGTAGCTACAGGCAAACATAGCTACCCAGGACACCCCCCTCCCCACATATCCTATCCCCTACAACTCTATCTGGAGTCTGCCTGTCACCCTGATCCTGTCTGACTTATATTACCCAACTGTGGACTGGAAATCAGACCTGGCCAGAACATAAATGCACAGATTTTCCACCATTGTAATATATCACCAGGGTGCTGGACCATTTCCACAGCACCAGCAGTCAATTGCTTGGAGACACACCCCTCAACAAGCTGGATATCGCAAGAATGCATAGCATTTTGCCCATAAACCTTGTGTGTGCATCATCCATCCTGTATTCCTCTGGTAAATCACTGTGATGATCTGAGGAGATATGTCACCAGGTACTGAAATAGTACATGACAGTGTCAAATGGCATATATGACAGATGTCTGCTAAAACCAGCCTTGTAACCCTTGTAACCCATACATTACTGAGAGAAATTGTCAGAATCATTGTATGGCCCATTGTTCCCACATGTTGATAGGTTATTTCTAGTTACCCTGCACCAACAGGTTGAGAGGTATGGCTGTAGCACAAAACAAACCAGACTGGAGTACAACAATCCCTGGAATGGAGTCCCACATGTATTATAGAAGGACACACTGTGCATGCTCAGCCACTTAGAGAAATGTCAGTAGGATCTAGGAATGAAATGTCAGCAGGATCTAGGAATGAACAGGCCTTCCCCACCCAGTGCACTTTTCTTTGCCCCACCTTATCAGTCCTGAAGATGTCTGTCACCATAGAAATCACTTTTGGTAGGCTCACTCTCATAAGCTCTCTGGCACATGTGATAATGGCATAACACTATAGTACAAATAACTAGCTAGGTAGGAGTTCTAATCTCACTCCTGGTAAATGTAAAAGTGTGTGTATTCACAAATAAAAGCTTTTGTGTCCATTTAAACCCAGTACACATCCCCTTTCCCAACTGTAGCAGTCCTGCAGATATTAGTCATCTTAGAAGTGTCTTCTGTCAAGCTTCAGCCCTAAAAGCTCTGCGGTGTGTGTGTGATAATTACATAACATGATGACATGAATAACTACTTAGGCAGGAGTTCTAATCTTAGTCCTGACAAATGTAAATGTGTGTGTGTGTTCTAATCTTGGTCCTGGCTAATATAACAGTGTGTGTGTCTGTATTCACAACAGAAAGCTTTTACATCCATTCAAACCCAATATACTTCCCCTTTCCCTACTTTAGCAGTCCTGCAGATATCAGTCATCTTAGAAGTGCCTTTCTTCAGGCTTCAGCCCTGTAAGCTCTGTGACATGGGTGATAACTGCATAACATGATAATACAAATAACTACTTAGGTAGGGGTTCTAATCTCAGTCCTGGCAAATGTAAAAGTGTGTGTGTGTGTGTGTGTGTGTGTGTGTGTGTGTGTGTGTGTGTGTGTGTGTGTGTGTGTGTGTGTGTGTGCGTGTGTGCAACTAAAAGCTTTTGGGTCCATTCAAATCTAGTACACTTCCCCTTTCCCTACTTTAGCCGTCCTACAGATATCAGTCATTTTAGAAGTGCCGTCAATCAGGCATCAACCCCACAAGCTCTGTGATGTGTGTGATAATTGCATAACATGCTAGTACATATAACTACTTAGATAGGAGTTCTAATCTCAGTCTTGGCAAATGTAAAAGTGTGTGTGTGTGTGTGTGTTCATAGGTGAAACAGTTTTATGCCATTCCCACCCACGACACGTCACAGTGCCCCACCTTATCAGTCCAGATGATGTCAATCCCTTATCAGCAACCTTGACCAGCTTTCAGCCTTCTAAGCTCAGTAATGTGTGTGATAAATACTTAACACTATAGTACAAATGATTAGTTTGCAGAGGTTCTACTGTTGTGTCCAGCAAATGTGTGTGTGTGTGTGTGTATGTATGTTTGTAAGTAGAAGTATTTTGATATGTTTCTCACCCACTGCCCTACTTTATCAGTCCTGCTGATGTCATTCTCCATATCAGAACCTTTGGCCAGCTCTCAGCCCAGTAAGCTCTGCAGTGTGCATGGTAACTTCATAACACTATGGTACAATCACTAGTTAGGTAAGGGTTCTATTCTTCCATCTGGCAAGTGTGTGTCTGTTTGTAGAACAAAGTATTTTGATAGGTTAAACACCCACTGCACTAATATATCAGTCCTGCTGAAGTCATTCCCTTTATAGGTTCACAAGTGTGTAGTAGGTAATGGCCCAGGAGCCTTAACAAGCCTAGCACATAGAAGATCCCTGTCATTGTGCCACCCGATGTTACATCCCAGTGCCTGTATCAAGTATAGCCACTGCAGTGATCCTTGGTTTGAACTATCTATCACCCATCCACTCAAGATTTCTCTGGAACAGGGTCAAATAGGTGCTTTGCATGACATGCATGGGAAGTGTATTTCAGGGCATGTGCAGTCTCTTGGTGAGGGACCTGTCCCACCAGCATGATTTGATGATTGTGGTACTGAGATAGAGATCTCTATAGTGTGTGGTGTGGATGGATTTATATGTAGAATTTCTAAACTAGCTGGGTCAGACATGGTATTGTAAGTCAAGCACAGATAGCTGCTGATTCGGTGATATGACACAGAGAATGCCTTGGGTCTGCTGAGTCTGTCTGTGGAGGATGTGTGTTTAATGCCTTGGAACCCCTTTGTGAGGTGCTTCTGTGGCTTCTCCAGCTGTAGCAGGTGTCTAGTGAGGTATATGGCAAATGATCCATAATACTTGGGGAGTGGTCTAATGAGGGAATATCACACTGTGTTCTGTGAACAAATTTGTAAACCACCCACTAATACAGGGGTTAATGCCTAGTTTGTTGGGTATACCAATAATCCCTCACTGAGGAATGGTATCAGAAGCCTTGGCCAGCTTGAGGTAGGCTGTATGCAGTGCCTTACTGTCATACACAGCCCTGGTGACTCACTCAAAGACATCAACCAGATTGAGCAGGCATGATTTGCCATTCACAAAGCCAAACTGTGTGGGGTCCAGAGTTAGGAGCTCACCCATATCTTGGTCAATCAGGTCCCTGATGATGCGCCCATACCCATGCATAGTAGACTTGTCAGTCTAAAGGCCCAATAGTCCCCAGGGTCTGTAGATGCTACCCCTTTATGGAGAGAAATGACTGTAGCAGTGTACCATTTTGGAAGGACAAAGCCTGAGATGAGGCTGTAACTGACCAGGGCACACAGATGTGGTGCCACTTCTCCTTGTATGTCATGTAGAACACATCTACAGATATGTTGGGGTCCCATGGAAGCTGTATCCTTGCCTGTGGACAATGCAGGTTTAACCTGGCCTGCAGTAATGCTGGGTGCCTGGCATTCATCTGCCATTGTGATTGTCCCCTTGGGGGGAGAGGGGTAAAGCTGGCACTGACTGTGTTGGCAAGACTGTAGTCAATATCTGTTGTGTCAGGATAGGAATCAGCATTGTGCAGTAACTCACAGCGCTTGTGGTTATTGCTGTGTAGGTCATTGATATAAATATCAAAGGCTTTTGCAATTGTTCTCAGTGTCTGCTGCAAATCTGCCTTCATGGCTGCCTGTAGGTGATTCCTTCAGGGATCCTAAGTTGTGTTTGAGGCTAATAAGTGAGTTCAGCAGTCGTGGGACACAATCATTTTCTGCAACAGTATCCTTCTGGTGTACACTATAGTAATGGCAGGGAACCATCACAATGCCTTCCAGTGTTTGGAAGACAGTGTCTGTGTTCTGTTGGCTATGGCTAGTACCATGCATCCATGTACATGCTTGTACAGTGCATCTGTGTATGATGCGACAGTCATGTAGCTATTTCCTATTGGCATGGGTGCAGTGAAGTCATCCACCCTTGTTTTTTCTGACTGCAAAGTCAGCATTGGAGAGGTTTTGCAAGGTGGTTACCTTTGTGGGGGGGGGGGGGTGAGTGAGATGTTGACCGCCATGTTGATTACATCATGTTTGGATCTGACCAGGTAGGGACTGACAACTGTGATCAAACAACAGTCCCATATGTAAGTAATCAATACAGGTCAAGATTGTTGCAGCCTCTATTAGGGTCAGTAGGATACGGTCTAGGCCACTGCAACTGTTGAATTCCATGAAGTGTTGGGCCAGTGTACTGGTGCTTGACTACTTTCCCCAGGTGATGGAGGGGTAGTTGAATTCTCCTACTGTATCAGTCTTGGGTGGACCTTCATAGATGCCAGGGTGTTAAGGAATGTGCAGTGGCAGTCTAGGGACATAGCTGGGGACCAATAGTAGGCTATTGGGGGCTAGTGTATTTCAATATTCCCCCAAAGTCAGTTTTACAGGAAGTACCTCCGATGCATTATGCTGGGATACTAGTCTGGAGCTGTGCATATCCATTATGGATATGGATACAACACCACCTGTGGAGGTGTGGTCCATGTTTTGGCACTGACAGCTGTGGAATGTGTCATAGCCTGTTAGTGCAGGGCTTTTGTCTGCTGCTGTGAACCACCTCTCCATTACAGCACAAATGTCTTTGTCATCCACTTTGAGGAGTGCTTTGAGTGACTGCATCTTGACAGTTAGATGTCTACTGTTGAGCAGCATGACCCTCAGACTGCATACATGTCTAGCTGTTACGGTGGTAATTTGATTTGGAACACTGCCTAATAAGGCACTATAGGGGTGGCAAGACACTTACCCTGTAGCTGGAAACCCAAGGCTGACAGATTTAGGACATCTCTGGAAAGACATTGAGGTCTGTCAATCATGTTATCAGAAGTAGAGAGATACCGGATCCCCTGAGAATGACACAGAACACGTAAGTCAATGCTGCAGTCAAATATCTGTTGATAGTACTGTAGCATCATTCTGGGTGATGGTATTAAACTGCTCTGGGCTACTTTTGCACCTGCCTGGACCACATGATCTGAGTGTTCAACCATGTCTCTTGTCATGTAGCCCAGGGAGGTGTGCTTCAGGTCATTCACACCCACATGGATGATGACAGAGTGATACTTGTAGCTGTTATGGAGTGGCCTGACTGGGTGTGTCATGTGTTGGATGTTGGCATGTGATAGACAGTTGGCTGTTACCTCCTCCATAATCAACATAGTGAGTGGGAAATATGTGTGCCACAGTACTGAGTCACCCATGATCACTGTATTGTGCAAGGTGGTCAGCCTTAAGAGCTTAGGTTGAGGGGCACACTGTGTAGGGGACATATGTGTACTTTGGAAAGTACTATGTCATGGTGTCTGAGTGGGTGTCTGCCTTGCTGGTCTGTGCTGTTATTGTAAATGTCCATTGAGTGCCTCTGTGAAGGTGGATGTGTGGCTTTTCAGTTTTTGTCAGATCTGTCATAGTGGGTGTTGCGGCAAGCTATGTGGTCCACATGGTGTGGTGCAGGTGTTGATCTCATCCTCTTGACCAGCTAGTCCAGTCTTTGCTGGACAGTGCATATTTCCACATTTGGTGATATAGGGGTAACTCCCTCTCATCTGAGTGGTTGAAGTTTAGAGGAGAGGGTTGTCTATGTATATGAGGCAGTTACAACAGTGCCTCAGACTGGACAAGTGCACCAGGTTAATGGGTGAAAGCACAGAAAACCGCATTTCAATCATGCCAGGAAGGGTGGTCATAAATAGTAAGTACTGGGGCTAATTCCATGATGAATGAGTACTGCTGATGGCTCCCAGGTGTGATACACTTATTGATACAATAACCTGTTGAAGTGCAAAGCTATAATGCTATTTGAAGTGCAAGACAGAAAGAACTAGCAAGATGCACAGTAGAAACAGAAGGCAGACTTCCTGCCACCTGTAATACTTTACCTCAGATGTGCAGTTATCAGCACCTTTTGCCAGTTGTAAGTCCAGTAAGCTCTGTAGTGCATGCAGTTACTGCTTAACCATATAGTAGACATAACTGGATAGGCAGGAGTTCTTAGTCCAATACTGGCAACTGTGTGTGTGTGTGTGTGTGTGTGTGTGTGTGTGTGTGTGTGTGTGTGTGTGTGTGTGTGTGTGGGTGTGTGTGTGTGTGTGTGTGTGTGTGTGTGTGTGTGTGTGTGTGTGTGTGTGTGTGTGAGAGAGAGAGAGAGAGAGAGAGAGAGAGGATCATATATGGTGTGAATTATACCATTTTTGACTTGTGCACCACCCTCTACACTTCCCTTCACTACAATTTAGAAGTTTTGCTGATGTCATTCACCTTAGAAGTACTTTTGGACTAAGTGAAATTGTATAAACTCTGTGGCATGTCTGATAACTGCCTAACACTGTAGTAGAAATAACTAGATAGGCAGGAGTTTTCATCCCAATGCGGGCAACTGTGTGTGTGAGAGAGAACCATGTACTATGTGAATTATACCATTTTGACTTGTGTACCTCCCTTTACACTTCCACTCACTCCAATTTAGAAGTCCTGTTGATGTCATTCACCTTAGAAGTACCTTTGGACAAGGTGCAATTGTATAAGATCTGTGGTGAGTCTGATAACTGCAAAACACTGTAATAGAAATAACGAGATAGGCAGGAGTTTTGATCCCAATACTGGCAACTGTGTGCATGTGTGAATCAGATACAGTGTGTCTCATACAATTTTGATTTGTGTTCCATCCGTTACACTTCCTCCACCCTACTTTACTACTGCTGTTGTCATTCACCTTAGAAGTACCTTTGGATAAGGTGAAGTTGTGTGAGCTGCATGGTGCGTCTGATAACTGTATAATTCCATAATACAAATAACTAGATAGGCAGAAGTTCTAATCTCAATACTGGCAACTCTTTGTATGAGAATCATGAACTGTGAAAGTTATACCATTTTGAATTGTGTAAGACCATACTCATCCTACTTTAGTAGTCCTGTTAATGTCATTCACCTTACAAGTACCTTTGGACAAGGTCAAATTATGTAAGCTGCGTGGCACATCTGCTAACTGCATAATGTCATAATACAAATAACTAGAGAGGCAGGAGTTCCAATCTCAATGCTGGCAACTGTTTGTGTGTGTGTGTGTGTGTGTGTGTGTGTGTGTGTGTGTGTGTGTGTGTGTGTTTGTGTGAGAATCATGTACTGTGAAGGTTATACTATTCTGATTTGTGTAACGCCATACTCATCCTAATTTAGTATTCCTCTTGATGTCATTCACCTTACAAACACCTTTGGATGAGGTAAAATTGAGTAAACTCCGTGGTGCATCTGATAGCTGCGTAACACAATATTAGACATAAATAGGTAGGCATTCTAATCTGACTACTGGTGTGTGTGTGTGTCATATTCTGTGTGGCTGATACCATTTTGTGTGCACCATACATGGCAGGTAACCACTTCCTGATGCCATTACTTTATATAGTGCGGTAATGGCATCTGCCTCAAATGCAGCATGTGAAACATTGTACAGGCCATGCCAGTACTCTGTACAGATGTGTCTGGAATATCCAGATGTTTGGAACATATTAGTACTCTGTCTGCCTTAACACTGCCCATGTATGTGATATAGTTGCCAAATAGGCTACAGTGAGTGTACTGACACATATGGCAGCATCAGGTATCATACCTGACTGAACCAGCATACTGATACAACGTCTGCTATCCTCACATTTGTCCAGGCATGTAGGTGCAATACATGAGTACAGATGCTTGGCGTACAAGTGAATTGTTCATGTCATGGGTCACATTAAAGGTTGGGAAAGGTGTGGACTGACATATTGTGGTCTCAATCAGTATATTCCAGAAACAAATTGCATCTTAACAGGTGTGTATACATTTTATATCCACTGTATAGCACTAATGTTTCACACTTATCCCTACCTTAGTCAGTTTGTCCAACACATTTTGCTGGTGTCTGTCCAGATGTCTTGTACTGACTGGTTGTGAACAATGCTGCAGGAATGTTGCATTCTCTTCAGATAGGCCCTGTGGTGACCACTGTGATTCAATACAATTAACCCCATCACAGTTGAACATGCACATAAAGCAATATGGTTATTAGTTATAGTTGTATGCATGGTAACTTGCATACCCTCCACATGGCCTGGGGTATTGCCAAAGCACAACTGAAGAATTCCATACCTGCCAACTTCAGGCTGCTGTTCCATATGCAGACCAGAGTGACTTATATAGTTGAGGGAGAGAGGTATTGTCAGCAGACTCACATGTGCCCTTGGAAAAGGATGGATGCAGCATGTCTGCACGTGTACAGTACAACACCCAATACTACACATTTTGCTGTCCTTCACCACAGAGTTACAATTCTGTGCATTAGAAATCCCCATCCACAACTGCAATCTGATCTGGCACATGCATGTAGATACTGTACAGATACAAGTATGTCTCATACAGTAGTCTACTAATCCCCACTATGACCTTACCTGCACACTCCTTGTCCATTGTGTGTGTGCCACCCACCTCCAGCAAGTGAGGCTTTGTACACTGTTGTTGTACTGTGATGGGTGGCCCAAGGTGGCAAGGAGCTCCTCATTTGGTGTCAGTGGGGGCTGCACGGCTGTGCTCCCACCTGTGGTTGTGGGGTCCCTGGCCACAGCAGCAGCCCTTTGCCAGGCACAGCATATGAGGTTGGCATGATGCTGCACCTGCTTATATGTACATGTATACAGGCCCAACTAATTTACCCTGTGGACACGGTCACCCCACAGGGTGGTCCTCTCCTGCAGATGTTACTGGCATTGGCCCAACAGTACTGTGTGGTTCTGTATTATGGCTTCCATTATCTGGTTCCATTCCACTGGTGAAAAGGTCTCCTGCTGGTAATGTGACATTGCACCTGGTAGACACTAACAGGGAAACACCTCACAGGACCCCATACATTTGGCAACAGTATGTCGAGTACCTGTACATGTACCTTGAATACCAGTAGCCAGCACTTATAACCATACCAGTAGCCACCACACACAACCACAACATACCCCTGTAATCTATCAGCACAGAATCAGCTTGCATTGCACTCCAGATCCTGATGAGTCATATCCCCCACAGTGAGGGCAAGTTGTTTGCATAATCCGTCATTCCTCATTCAGGTCTGTGTAAATGGATGACATTAGCCATCTTCCATGTGGATGGTGTCTGGATGGTGCTGCAGCTTGGTGTGACTACAGTGCATAATGCAGCTGGGATCACATGCCTGAGTTCATGTAGGATGCAGATGTGTACCTGCTCATTGGTGATGAGTGGAGGGGTGTGGGTGCAGTGCATATCCACCTATAGTAATGCTGAGCCAGAGGGAGATATTTGCCCTACCCTATCTGCATCAGGTTTCCTGTAGCTATGGTGTGTGTATGTGATCTAATTGGCCACCATTACAGGTTGGGTTGGTATGTTGCCTCCAAGATTTCAGACATATGGGATGATGGCCCTGTGATTGTCCCTGGTGGATGTCTCCAATTTGTACTCATAGTTGGCCTTACAGTAATCCACCTGTGACGTTATATGATTGTTCAGACAATGGCTGACTTGATGCCAGGTTGGTTCCTGCCCCTACTTTGCCCTGTACAGCCACTATAGGTACCAAGTCTTTGGTTTGTGTAATGCTGCTGCCAGCAAAGGGGATTACTCTATGTTGGTGGAGGCAGGTATGACAAGTAAGGTATTGCTGAGTCCATATAGCCATTTATGTGTTCAATCAATTGTTTGTAGTGGGCATGGCCACAAAGTCATAACACAGTTGGACACCTCTCCAATTTAGTCATGATAATCATGCTTACTGTACTAACCATGGCTGTGTCAGGGCAATGCAAAAACCAGTAGCTGTAGAAATGTCACTCTTTTGGGTGCACAGTAACTAAGATTACACATGTGTACAACATGTACAGCTGTTTTAACTGACATTTTGCATCCCATGTCTCTTTTCATGAGGTGGACACATATACCTACTCATACTGACATGTGCATAGCTAATACCTCACATACATGTCTGTTCTATGTCAGTATGGCACACTACATTTACACTCTTGCTGTGCACTCATCCCTCTCAACCTGTTACAGCTGGATATCTGTAGGATGCCATGCATACATGAGTGCAATGGAACAAAATCAGTGACAGTGTCTCAATGTTGCTGCAACATACTCGAGTTGTTCAATAGCACAGTAGCCTTTGCACTGACAGGCATCCCCTGGAGAATGTCCAACAGTCATATGGCAAGAAGAGAGGGGAAAGGCTAGGAGGGTGGTATTGAGGGTAAAAATTGTTAATGTTGGCAGTATGAATGGTATAGGAATCAGGCTAGCTGATATGATGGCCAGGGGATGGCTGATATAGTTTGTGTCTGCAAGAGACCACATGGAAAGGGATCGTGGCTGGGTGTATGGTAGGCAGGTCACACTTGTGCTATCAAGGTGTGGACTGGAGGTGGAAGTGGTAAGGCTTCTGCTGAAGGAACAGTAAGCTAAGAATGTTTTTGGAGGATGACATAAGTGTCTGATAAAGTGATGTTTCTGACGCTGTAAACTGATGATGTAATGATAACTGTTGTTAGTGAATATGCTATGTATGTTGGTTGCACGATGGATGAGAAAGATGAATGTGATGTGAGTTGGATGACATGGTGATGACTGTACCCAAGGGTGACAGACTGGTCATAGCAGCAGATGTCAATGGGCATGTTGGTGAAGGGGACAGAGGGGATGGGGAACTGATGGGTATGTATGGTGTTAAAAGGAGTGGAGACGGTGAGATGGTAGTGAAGTTTGCAAAAGGGATGGACATGGCTGTGGTGAGTACGCACTATAACATGAGGGAGAGGCATAGGGTGACATACAAGAGTGGAGTAAGATGCACACAGGTGGAATATATCCAATGTAGGAGGGCCAGTTTGAAGGAGATTGGAGACTATACAGTGGTGAGAGGGAAAAGTGTATTTAGGCAGCAGAGAATGTTGGTATGTGAGATGATGTTGGTGATCGAGATGAGGAGGAGTGTGTGGGCAGCAGCAAGGATTAAGTGGTGTGAACTGGAAAAGTGTGCTTGTGAGGTGGAGTTCAGGGAAAAGTTGAGACAGGCACTGGGTAGCAGTGACAAACTAACAAATATCTGGTTAAGTACAGCAGAGCTCTTAAGGGAGACAGCTAGATGGGTGCTTGAGGTGACATGTGGATGGAGGGAGCAGTACAAGGATACCTGTTGGTGGACTGAGGAAGTGCTAGACAATATACAGAGACAGGATTGGTGAAGAAGGAGTGGGATTGTCAGAGAGATGAGGAAAGTAGGCAGGAGTATGAGGAGATGATGTGCATGGAAAAGAGAGGTGGCAAAGGCTGAAGATGGATATATGAAGAGTTCTATGACAGGATGGACACTAAGGAGGGATGAAAGGAATTGTACCAATTGATGGGACAGATGCACTGAGCTAGGAAAGATGTGCAGCAGATAAGGGTGATAAAGGATGATGAGGTATATGTACTCAAAAGTGAGGAGAGTGTGTTGACCATATGGACAGTGTACTTTGAGCGGCTGATGAATGAAGAGAATGAGACAGAGAAGGTTGGATGATGTGGGTATGGTGAATCAGGAAGTGCAATGGCTTAACAAGGAGGATGTAAGGAAAGCTATGGAGAGGATGAATGCTGGCATGCCTGTTGGTCCACATTACACACCTGTGGAAGCATGGGGTTGTTTAGGGGAAATCACAATGGTGTGTTAGCCAGACTGTCTACTGATATATTGGGAAGTGTGAGGTTGCATGAGGAGTGGAGATAAAGTGCTTGGGTACAATGTCAAGAATGAGGCTGATGTGCAAAGCTGTGATAACTACAGAGGGATAACATTGACCAGTCACAGCATGAAGTTATGGGTAAGGGTAGTGGAAGCTAGGTTATGCAGGGAGGTGAGGAGTACTGGTCAGCAGTATGGTTTCATCTGTGGAAAGAGCACCACTGATATGATATATGTTCTGAGACTGTTACTGGTGGAATACAGGGAAGGTCAGTAGTTGCCCTGTGTCTCTCTGGACTTATAGAAAGCATATGACAAGGTGCCTAGACAGGAGTTGTGATATTTTCATGATGAAGTCATTAGTGGAAGAGATATATTTAAGAGTGGTACAGGATATTTACAAGAGTGGTGTAACAGCATTGCAGTCTGCATTGGGATTAATGGATGTGTTTAAGGTGGAGGTGAGATGACTTCAGGGATCAGCGCTTTCTGATTTGCAATGGCGATGGACAGGTTGACAGACGAGATCATACGGGAGTCTCCATTGACTATGTTTGCAGATGACATTGTGATCTGTACTGAGAGTAGGGGACAGCTTTTGGAGACTCTGGAGAGGTGGACATATGCTCTAGAGAGGAGAGGAATGAAGGTCGGCAGCACTAGGACAGAATATCTGTGTGTGAATGAGAGGGAGGATAGCATAATGTTGAAGATGCATGGGGTACAGTTGGCAAAGGTGGATGTGTTCAAATGCTTGGGATCAACATTTCAGAGTAATGAGGACTATGGAGGACAGGTGAAGAAGAGAGTACAGGCAGGATGAAGACTGTAGAGAAGAGTGTCAGGAGTGATATGTGACAGACGAGTACCAGTAAACGTGATATGTAAGGTCTACAAGAAGATGGTGAGACCACCTATGTTATATGGGTTGGAGATAGTGGCACTGACAAAAAGGAGTCAGAGCTGCACATAGCAGAGTTACAGATGTTATGATTTGCACTGGGTGTGACATGGGTGCACAGGATTAACAATGAGTATATGACAAGCTCAGGCCATGTTGGACAGATATGAGACAATGTTGGAGATGCAGCATTACCTCAGTTTGGACATGTGCTGAGGAGGGGTGCTGAGTATATTAGGAAAATTATGGTAAGGGTGTAGCTGCCAGGTAAAAGAAAGAGAGGAAGGCCTCAGATAAAGTTTCTGCATGTGGTGAGAGAGGACATGCAGGTGTTTGGTGTGAGAGAGCAAGATTCAGAGAACAGGCAAAAATGGCAACAAATGATCCACTGTGGCAATCCCAAATGGGAAAAGCCAAAGGGCAATGAAGGGTGATGTTGTACTGTCTGTCTTTACAGATTTGGCAAGGATTTAACAGACATAACACAACTCTATGGGTAAATGACTACAAATATGAGACACGTATGGTCAGTGCGCAGAACACTGGACAGGTGAATGGCATGAGCTCAGTATATAACATGCAGTTCAACACACACATCTGCAGCAGTACTTTACTCTGCACATGTTTTGTATAGTTGTCTCATATTTACAAGACAAAATGTGTATCATGGTTATATGGATATGTACAACATCCCAGTAGCTGGCCTAGTCACTACAGACAGAGCCACATGCTCTGGCCATCAGTGCTGTTCAGCAGTACATCAGTACAGCAAATCTTGTTGAGACGTATGCTTTCAAACCCCTATTTTTCATTATTACAGACCACCTACTGCATTCAATTGGGTTCCAGCGTGTAGCTCGCAGGACATTTCCCTGTGAGCTACATCGCTGAAACCAAACGGCTGTAGCAGCACTTTGCCATAGTGCGATATGGCTGAAAAGCCTAGCTGCTGCAGCTGTAATCTATGGACGGGCAGAGACAGCCGTACCGAATGTGTACGTCTGACAACAAAATAAATAAATAATTAAATAAATGAATTCCGTGAATGTGAATAAGGAATGTGGTACACATTCGGTACGGCTGTCTCTGCCCGTCCATAGAGTACAGCTGCAGCGGCTAGGCTTTTCAGCCATATCGCACTACGGCAAAGTGCTGCTGCAGCCGTTTGGTTTTGGTGATGTAGCTCACAGGGAAATGTCCTGCGAGCTAAACGACGGAAACCCATTCAATTACTTGCTTACTTGTTTCACATACCTTTTCTTTTTTCTGAAATTTTCACAAATATATCCTTTATTTTATTTCTCACACTACTTCAGCTTTGCACTGATGGACTGTCTATGACAGAGGTGGTTTGAATAGATGGCAGCTTGTCTTTTGTAGGTAATGCTCATGACCATGTGATGGCCTGAACACCAATTGGTGTTCCCCAGTTGCTGCTCACATGCAGAGCTGCTGTGTAGTTATTCCAATAGCCAATGTCATGGCAACACACTCCTATAATTGAATACTCCATGTGGGCATTGGCCCTTTCCTTACGTGTGAGGAAGACATCCTGGCGTGTGTGAGCTAATACCTTTTAGAACAAGACCTGTGCAGACAAGCCAACTAAATGGTAGAGAAGATTCAAGACTTAGGGGCAGAATGTGAGTATTGCTGTTATATGTTTTGAATAATGCTTTGTTTAACAGGGTTTGTCTGAACATGCTACTTCTGCATGGGTTTCAGTCTGACAAAGTTATGTGTCTGCATAGCTCTCCACTGTAGGGCTATCCACATAATGGCCAGAGGTTTGCCTGTTATGTTTGGTCTGTTCCCCAGACAGGTGTTGTCCGTAGCAAATCAGTAGCATACTCTGGTGATTGCAATCAGTAAATGCTAACATCCGTTTGTGTTTCAGACTTTATATCCCTTAGAAATAATATGCTACAACAAACCCTGTAACACCAGCAATTTTCTCAGTGTATAACCACAATATTTCAAGTATGGCCATGTTTTTGGGCCTCTGTCCCAAATTATGTCAGGCTTTGTACAGATGCCATACAGTAGGAGGTTGATAGTCAAGTTCTACCATTATTTGGTTCTGTCATTCCTGCTGAGGGGAAAGAGTAGACAACATGCGGGACTCTGTACATTCAAGAGGTTGGTGTATGGACAAGGCTCTTAGATGCCCTTGTAACATTTTTTATGTGGTGGAGAGTAACAAGTGTTTTAAAACTAGACTGTTAGAACATGTGAGACATATTACTGATGAGAAAGAAGACAGCTCTATGGCTGTACATTTTAATAATTTTCACCATGTTTGTAGTAGTCATGAAAGAACATTTGCTATGTACAAAATCAGTTTAAATTCTTAAATGTGATACATTACTCCTGGAGGTTAAACGAGTTGTGTAATTGGAGGCTGTGTATATACATGTAATTAAGTGTAGTGGGTTACAAGGTACTCCTTTGGAAAAAGTCTGTTTCTCAGTTTAATCAAACAGTCATAAAAGAACAATTGTTATGTGCAGAACTGATGCATGTTTTTAAATGTGATACTTTATTCCCTAGGGGGTTGAATGAGGATTGTAATTGGAGGCTGTGTATTTAAATGTACTTAAGTGTTAATTGCATTTTCTAATTAAGGCAAGTATTTCTTGTAATGTGTTACTCCTTGAAAGTTTTGTCAAAGACATTTTATTTATTTATTTTATTTATTTCCGTTTGATTACCGAGGAAGTCCACTGGGCCGAATTGATCCATTTTCAGTGGAGGCCCGGGGAGAAAAGCTCCAAGATGCATTATACAATTTAGATAAAAGTGATACTTATCATAAAAGATAACATTATATAGAACAGTTACAAATAAACACATTCAGTATCTTGCATAGTTAACAAATTCATTAAGATTGAAGTTGAGGGATCATACAGTTTCAATTTGAGGAAAACAGTTACGTAATTAGGTGCGGAAACAGTTTACATATGAGCCTTTAAGAAAATATGGATACACTTTACATATACACATCTACAGTAATCAAAAGAAGCTGTGAACCAACCACCAGGATCAATCAGCTGGAAATTCCTGTAGCTCGAATAGCTAAAACAAAGGTATCCACCAGATTAAACAGCCGAAATAGTCCATAAACTCCACATAAAAGTACTATTCCTTCATTGGAATGAAAAGATGCTACTCCGTCAAAAAATTGAGCAATCTTTTATTAGAAACAAACAAAGAATAAGTGCTTTCACGCGGTTAAAACCACGCTTCATCAGATTTCATTAGTGTACTGCATAAGCTTAAACATTTATAGTGCCAAAGGCGGGAAAAACATCAATTAGTATGCCAATTAGTCGATAAATCAAGTCATATGCATGTTGCTAAGCAACTATTGTACTAAAAGCATATCAACATTAAAAACAACAATGTGAAAAACATAAATAGGTACATAAACCTGAATTCACATGTATACATCAAAATATAAAGTTTAAAACCATCAAGTGTTCCTAATCCAAATCATTTACCTATGAACCACATTATTAAACCCAATTTAAGATAGGGCACATCAACCTTATAGTGATGTTCAAAGAACTATCCTCGTGAGTGGTGTATTTGAACAAGAACGCTATACTTGGTAAATCCAAGCATTGAAGACGTAGTAATCAAATCACTCACATTCTTACGTTCATTACACTTCAGCCCACAATCACTACTCGAGTAAAAGCGGAGCCATCCATCCGACCACAAACAATCAGTCATGAACCCGATCACTTCCATGCTAGAATGCTGAAAGACCATCCCATCACAAACATATCCACATCAAAAACACATCCACGCAAAATCACCATTCTCAGCACGCCCAAATACAAAGAATGCACTTATCAAAACGATCACATTCACTCGTCCATTCCATCCCATACCGCAACATCTGTTCCAACAGGAACGGAACTGTGAGTCGGGCTGTGGATACACAGTCACATGCCCAAACATCCAAACACTGAGCAAAGTACTACAAAAAGTACTACAGAAACATTCCACCGCAACCACCCCCACACAGGAGGGCGTGGATACAAGAGACATGCGTAAGCACGTAGATGTAGAGTATAGGCATTCAATCATACTGTTTATATAGAACAAGCTGATTTTGTATTAAGCTTCATTATATAAAACAATACCTGGCTAGCATTAACATCAAGCCAAAAACCCCAATTCAGGAACTAGGTTCTGAATAATACATGATCATGCCAAAAAGTCATCGCCAATGAAATCAATCGCTCATAAACACAAAACCAAAACAGCGACACTGGTTCATCCATTCAATGAGAACCACACTTCGTTCCACGATAAACACAAAGCTTCCAGACAGGCACTATTCATATGCATAACACTCAAGTATTAAATACAAAAAATATATAAAAAATATATATAAGAAATATATATATGAATGCCAAAAAATATAATATATACAATAAATGAATAAATAAATAAAAACAACAATAGTGTTCAGTCCATAAAAAACTTATATGTAGTCACAAATAGCCATATATAACTCGACTGACACATTGGCCCATCCTTTCGGGTTATACCTATATTTCATACCACAATGAACACAGAATCTTTCGAACAGGCATTGTTTATACACATAAAAAATCTTTTTAAAATCATGTATAAACAATATATATAATGGTTTATGCAATGTGAGCAATATAATATAGAATAACATATAAAGGATGAGAAAATATAAATAACAATAATTATATTCACTCTATATACACCCTCGTATGCTATCATTGGACTATGGTCACTCAATGTATTCATGAGTGCCTGACAACCAATGTTCACTGGAAAATCAATCATAAATCTGACACATATCTACTTATTAGGACATGAATCAAGGGTCCTTATAGTCACCTATTATCAGTCATGATAAGCAAAGACACTAATCTTAGCTATGTCTAAATAAAGCAGAAGTTCTAATCTCAGTTAAGTATACCTGATCTGTGGACTTCAAGATCGAAGATCCTGAGATGAAGAACAAAAAACATATGTAGAAAAGCAATAATATATATTGCATATTTCATTAACACATGAATATAAAGAATGAATGTGTAAAGCACAACTGAAAAACTAAATGAAAAATAAATACATATAAACATAGAATAAAATAAAGAATGTAAATATGTGGAAAATATGAATATATAAAAAACAGCCCATAAATATGTTAGTGAAATCTGGTCTGGGCATAGATTCATAACTAATAATAAAGATGTATATATATTGCTTTCTGTAAAGAACTGAGGATTGATATTAGGGACTATTAACGTGATAATAGTACTGGTTTCATAGATATAGAACTATTAATTCCTGGTGCTAAGTGAGCTCCCAGTTTCAAAATCCAGTGTAATTCAGTGGTGGCCAGATTGTTTTCCTTATTACCTTCTCTATTGCTGTCATTCACTATTTGCAGGACCCTGAAGGTAAATGAATGTGACGGATACTCAATAACATGCTTTGCTAGCGCATTTGTCTCCACCCTCTTTCTGATGTCATATAGATGATTATAAATGCGTTCATGTAGTTTTCTTTTAGTTAGGCCTACATAGAACGCTGTACATCTAATACAAGTGGCAAGATATATAACATTATTAGAATTACAGTTAGCAAAGAAATGTGGTGTAAAAGTAAAATTCATGGTTGGATGTTCAAAGGACTGTTCTTTTGTAATATACTTGCATCTATTGCATCCATAACAAGGAAAGGTACCTTGCTTATGTGAAATGACCGAAGTCACTTTCTGTCCTTCCATTGTGATGTGTGTATCTGCGCAAAGGATCCGTTTTAAGTTCTTACTATTCTTATAGAGGAACACTGGATTCTCACCTATGAACCTGTTGGTCATAGAATCTATGGTCAATATGTGCCAATTATCACGGATAACCTGCTGTATCTTATTAATATCGCTGGTATAGGTGATAACATATTTAACCAAATTCTTATGAGTAGAATTGGCCTTTCTATAATTCCTGATCACCTGAGTTGTTGGTATAAGTTGATGGGATTCCATATGTAATATGTCCCCCAAAGTTCTATACTTAATATGTTCAACCATTGCAGGATCATAGCCTCTGTTTATAAATAAGTTTTCTAATATCGAAGCCTCTCTCATAATATCAACTTCTCTACTACAGAGTTTCATAATTCTTAAGAATTGGCTTTTAATTATTCCCTGAAACACATGCCTGGGGTGCATGCTGTCAAAGGTCAGTAGTGAATTACGCCACAAAGGTTTCCTATACAGAGATGAAATAATACCCCCTTCAGTTGTAAAACTAAGTGTCACATCTAAAAAGTTGATTAGAGTAGTGGATGACTCAAGGGTAAATCTTAAGAAACTGGTGGTAGTTTCTAGATGACTAAGGAAACCTTCAAAGGTAGATGTATTCCCTTCCCATATGATAATGATATCATCCACAAAACGCCTATACAATTTAATGTATCTGAGTTTCTCATGAGGAAAAAGAAACTGCTTCTCCCACCACAGGACCACCAAGTTAGCATAGGTATTGGCACAGGGGGTGCCCATGGCCACCCCCCATTTCTGTAGGTAATACCTGTCACCAAACAAAAACACATTATTATAAAGGATGAGTTCAAGTAGTTGACTTATCAGGATGTTCCTATCATTACTAAATGAAGTCTCTTTACTCAAGAGCTGTCGGATGCTATCCATCCCTTCAATATTAGGTATTGATGTAAATAGGCTCTTGACATCCAAAGTAATAAATGTATGTTGCTTACTCATATCTAACTTGATGTCCTTGATGGTATCTAAGAGATCATATGTGTCTCTTAATATGGTGGGATATTGATTCACAATTGGTCGCAGCATGTCCTCAACGAATTTAGATATATGAGCTGTGACCCAGTTGTCACCTGATACTATAGGTCTATATGGTATCGGTGAGACCTCCTTATGTATTTTGGGGAGGCCCTTGATGATGGGTATAACAGGAAATTCTATGTATAGAAAATTGTAGACTTCTTGACTGACCTGACGACATATGACTAAGTCATAGATGGTATCATGCACCCTGTTTATAACTTGCACTACCTCCCTGTGAGTAATGATTGTATAAGTTTCTTCCTCAGAAAGTAAGGCTGTCATACCTCTTAGGTACTCATCAGTATCTAGCACAACTATCCCTCCTCCTTTATCAGCCGGTTTTATTACTACCCTAGAATCTTGCTTAAGATAATTTAGGCTGTGAAATTCAAGGGGGGTGAGATTGAAATATCTCCCAGCCTTGTCTTTATTATGGAACATTTTGTAATACTGGTGCTCACACGCTTTTAAAAAGCATTCTACATGTGGAAGCATGGGAGGTGTAAATGTACTGTTAGTCTTATAGCATAGTTTACCTGGGATATCATCTCTATCAGACACTTCAATCTTAAAGAATAACTTTAAACTTAAATTCCTGCAGAACATTCTCAGATCTATCAAAGTTTCTGTTAATTTAGCATTCACAGCTGGTATGAAATTAAGACCTCTATTCAGGACATTAATACTGTGAGGATCCAAAGAAACACTAGAAAGATTAAACAAAATATCATGTGTCAATTTTTCTTTCGTCTGTTCAGAGGGTATTGTTCCCCCGAATTCTTTCTTTTTCGGGAGTCTCTGCTGCGAGATCTCCCTCTGTTGTATTGGTTCACCTGCTTCTTTAGGTACGGTAAAAAAGCGCCAGTAGAAGAAGTCATTGTGGTAGTATTCTTCGGGATTGTGCCCGTTGGATGTGTAAGAGGGCGAGCATTTAAGGCTTCCTGATTGGTAGGGGGTGTACCAGTCAGTTCAAGAGCTAATGGAACATTATGAGCTATATTTGAAGAATCCTCCTCCTCATGTGTATGATGTAAAAGATGCGCAGGCTGGACAACCCGAGCATAGCTGGAACTAGAGGGGGTAGGCCTGTCCGGATTCTCAGCAATAGCTACACTGTTGACACTCTGTGTAGCTTGATGTCGTGGCCAAATGAAGACCTGGCCCCTTTTAAAGTCATTAAAGTCCCTGGTCAATTTCTTTTGTTTGGTAGTTTTCAATCTATCGCTGAACAAATTAATTTGTGAAAGTAGGTGTTTGATTTTATCATTACAAAAACTGGAAGTAAAACGTTCAGTCAGCTGTTTATACAAAGTATCAGTCTTATCCCTTAACTCCTTTTCTAAGGGTAAGAAATAATCAATTAGCAGTTTGGCATAGCTGAACCCAAGTTCAATATTTAGATCTTGCCAACGTTTTAACAGTTGAGGATGTGAGTCCCCATACGTGGGCATACAAAATACCCTCATGCCCCTGGGAACTATTTTAAAATGTAGACATGCTTCCAAATGAAGCCGCTGCCAAACATACTTCTGCAACTGATAAAGATTATCTTCAAACGTTTTCAGCATAGGAAAGAATTCTGTAAGGTTCTCACCATTCGTTTGAGGCTGTGCAACATTCAAATCTTTCATAAGGTCCAGAGACAATAAAGGGTTATCATTGGAATGCAATAAACTTTTCCACGCAGACGCTGTATCCCTCGACTCCGGTTCAGAGTAAACGGCTGAGTCCATGGTGTACGAAGTGTACTGGCCAAAAAGGAGCAACAGAAACAATGTAAAAAGCCGGTAAAACTCGTTGAATGGTTCACTCACCAAAACGGAAACGCAGTAATCAAAAGAAGCTGTGAACCAACCACCAGGATCAATCAGCTGGAAATTCCTGTAGCTCGAATAGCTAAAACAAAGGTATCCACCAGATTAAACAGCCGAAATAGTCCATAAACTCCACATAAAAGTACTATTCCTTCATTGGAATGAAAAGATGCTACTCCGTCAAAAAATTGAGCAATCTTTTATTAGAAACAAACAAAGAATAAGCGCTTTCACGCGGTTAAAACCACGCTTCATCAGATTTCATTAGTGTACTGCATAAGCTTAAACATTTATAGTGCCAAAGGCGGGAAAAACATCAATTAGTATGCCAATTAGTCGATAAATCAAGTCATATGCATGTTGCTAAGCAACTATTGTACTAAAAGCACATCAACATTAAAAACAACAATGTGAAAAACATAAATAGGTACATAAACCTGAATTCACATGTATACATCAAAATATAAAGTTTAAAACCATCAAGTGTTCCTAATCCAAATCATTTACTTATGAACCACATTATTAAACCCAATTTAAGATAGGGCACATCAACCTTATAGTGATGTTCAAAGAACTATCCTCGTGAGTGGTGTATTTGAACAAGAACGCTATACTTGGTAAATCCAAGCATTGAAGACGTAGTAATCAAATCACTCACATTCTTACGTGAGTACAGCTGCAGCGGCTAGGCTTTTCAGCCATATCGCACTACGGCAAAGTGCTGCTGCAGCCGTTTGGTTTTGGTGATGTAGCTCACAGGGAAATGTCCTGCGAGCTAAACGACGGAAACCCATTCAATTACTTGCTTACTTGTTTCACATACCTTTTCTTTTTTCTGGAATTTTCACAAATATATCCTTTATTTTATTTCTCACACTACTTCAGCTTTGCACTGATGGACTGTCTATGACAGAGGTGGTTTGAATAGATGGCAGCTTGTCTTTTGTAGGTAATGCTCATGACCATGTGATGGCCTGAACACCAATTGGTGTTCCCCAGTTGCTGCTCACATGCAGAGCTGCTGTGTAGTTATTCCAATAGCCAATGTCATGGCAACACACTCCTATAATTGAATACTCCATGTGGGCATTGGCCCTTTCCCTTACGTGTGAGGAAGACATCCTGGCGGTGTGTGAGCTAATACCTTTTAGAACAAGACCTGTGCAGACAAGCCAACTAAATGGTAGAGAAGATTCAAGACTTAGGGGCAGAATGTGAGTATTGCTGTTATATGTTTTGAATAATGCTTTGTTTAACAGGGTTTGTCTGAACATGCTACTTCTGCATGGGTTTCAGTCTGACAAAGTTATGTGTCTGCATAGCTCTCCACTGTAGGGCTATCCACATAATGGCCAGAGGTTTGCCTGTTATGTTTGGTCTGTTCCCCAGACAGGTGTTGTCCGTAGCAAATCAGTAGCATACTCTGGTGATTGCAATCAGTAAATGCTAACATCCGTTTGTGTTTCAGACTTTATATCCCTTAGAAATAATATGCTACAACAAACCCTGTAACACCAGCAATTTTCTCAGTGTATAACCACAATATTTCAAGTATGGCCATGTTTTTGGGCCTCTGTCCCAAATTATGTCAGGCTTTGTACAGATGCCATACAGTAGGAGGTTGATAGTCAAGTTCTACCATTATTTGGTTCTGTCATTCCTGCTGAGGGGAAAGAGTAGACAACATGCGGGACTCTGTACATTCAAGAGGTTGGTGTATGGACAAGGCTCTTAGATGCCCTTGTAACATTTTTTATGTGGTGGAGAGTAACAAGTGTTTTAAAACTAGACTGTTAGAACATGTGAGACATATTACTGATGAGAAAGAAGACAGCTCTATGGCTGTACATTTTAATAATTCTCACCATGGGGGTAGTAGTCATGAAAGAACATTTGCTATGTACAAAATCAGTTTAAATTCTTAAATGTGATACATTACTCCTGGAGGTTAAACGAGTTGTGTAATTGGAGGCTGTGTATATACATGTAATTAAGTGTAGTGGGTTACAAGGTACTCCTTTGGAAAAAGTCTGTTTCTCAGTTTAATCAAACAGTCATAAAAGAACAATTGTTATGTGCAGAACTGATGCATGTTTTTAAATGTGATACTTTATTCCCTAGGGGGTTGAATGAGGATTGTAATTGGAGGCTGTGTATTTAAATGTACTTAAGTGTTAATTGCATTTTCTAATTAAGGCAAGTATTTCTTGTAATGTGTTACTCCTTGAAAGTTTTGTCAAAGACATTTTATTTATTTATTTTATTTATTTCCGTTTGATTACCGAGGAAGTCCACTGGGCCGAATTGATCCATTTTCAATGGAGGCCCGGGGAGAAAAGCTCCAAGATGCATTATACAATTTAGATAAAAGTGATACTTATCATAAAAGATAACATTATATAGAACAGTTACAAATAAACACATTCAGTATCTTGCATAGTTAACAAATTCATTAAGATTGAAGTTGAGGGATCATACAGTTTCAATTTGAGGAAAACAGTTACGTAATTAGGTGCGGAAACAGTTTACATATGAGCCTTTAAGAAAATATGGATACACTTTACATATACAGATCTACGGTAGAATTCTATTTACAATATTTACAAGGTTGAGATGAGTGAGAGTAGTTGTAGGAGTTGTTGAGCTTAGACAGAGAGTAGCTATAGGAATCGTCAAAAGCTTAGATAGGCTCATAGGAAGATAAATATGAGAGTTATAGAGAGCTTGGGAACAAGTAAGAGAACCCCCTTGGATTAGGATGGGTGAAGGCAGGTACATGTCCATTTAGTGGACAGGTGTTTGAATAGTTGGGTTTTGAAGTTTTCTGAGTTTGGCATGGCTCTTAGAGGGGAGGGAAGGGAATTCCATTTTTTGCTTAGTGAGTAAGAGAGGAGAAGTTGGCCAGCAGGATGTTTAGGTTTATGGATAGCAATTAAGTTCTGATTTTCAAATCTGAGAGCTCTGTTGGGTGCATAAGGGGGAAGGATATTAGAGCAGGACATTTTTTGGGGTGAAATATGAGTCTATGTGCAGTAGTGAGTTGGAGGTAGTCTAGGTAGTTTGGGAGTTCGAGCCAATTCAGGGGTTTCAGGGTAAGGTAATGATGGGTGGTATTTTTAGACTTAGTGGCAAATTTAGAGAGTTTGTTGTAGCATTTTTCTAGTTTAGTGGTGATACAGGAGGACAGGTTGGTTAGGAGAGGGGCTCCGTATAATAAGGAAGGAAGAAGATAAGTTGTGGCCAGAGTTTGCCTGGCAGAGTTGGAGAGAAAACAATTATTCCTCTACAGCGTACCTAGCTTTTGGTGGGTTTTCTTGATAGTTTGTTGAATATGGATATCAAGTTTGAGGTGTTCATCAACAGTAATGCCAAGTAGTTTGATAGAGGGGACCACTTCTATAAGTGAGTTGGTTTGACTTTAGACTTTGAAGTTGTTTTTATCTTAGGAGAGGGTCTTTGTGTGAGGTAATAGTATAATTTTTGATTTATTTGCACTGAGAGAGAGGTGGTTTTGGCACATCCAGTTTTCAGTTGATGAGAAGGCAGTTTGGGTTTTAGTCAGCAATTCAGAGAGGTTTGAGGTAGAGCAGACTAAGGTTGAATCATCTGCGTATTGAATGATTTTACCATCAGGAATAGCAGTGTGAAAGTTATTGATGAAGATGTTAAAAAGCATTTGCCCAAGGATGGATCTATGTGGTACGCCAGTTGGCATAGGTAGGAAGGAAGAGATAGAGTTTTTCCATTTGACTGCCTGTGATCTGTCTGATAGATAACTGGAGAACCAGGATAAAGTGTTATGTGAGAGATTAATGTTTGAGAGATGACAGAGAAGGTTCTTGTGGGAAACAGTATCAAAAGCTTTAGACAGATCGAGTAAAACAGTAGAAATTAAGTGTCCTGAATCTCGGGCTTGATTGACAGTTTCTAGGAAAGAGAGTAGAGCGGTTATTGTTCTATAGCCTGAGCGGAAGCCATGCTGGGTAGGAGTGAGAAGATTGTTTTGGGTCAGAAAAGGCATAAGTTGGAGGTGGATGCATTTTTCTAGGATTCTGGAGATTGGCAAGAGCAAAGCAATGCGGGGAAAGGTTGAGATGCTGGTATTTATGCCTCCTTTATGAAGAGGAAGGATATAAGCTGAGCACCACAGTTTGGGGACGTATGATTCCTTTATGGATCGGTTAATAATGATGCTGATTGGGAGAGCAATACCATCAGCAGCACATTTTAGGAAGGAAGAGGGAATATTGTCAGGTGCTTTAGAGCAAGGTTTAAGTTTGGACAAAAGTTTTTTTTATAAAGTTAGTGAAGATGGGTTTGAGCTTAAACAGATGGGGGTGAGTTAGAAGGGGGAGACTATAGGGTTATTATTGGGAAACGTCTTGGTGAGGGTAGAAATAGTTTCTATGAAAAATGTGTTAAATTCAGAGCCTAATTCGAGGTCAGATTTACTTGGGTCAGGACAGGGATTATTCTTGGAGCCTGGATTGAGGAGTGAGTTTATTGAGTTCCAGAATTGCTTGTGGTTTTTATTGTTCTTGGACTGGAGTTTGATATAGTAGGATTTTTTTGTCCTTGGTGATTAGTTGTTTTGCAAGTTTATGGAGCTGTTTATATTGGGGCAAGGTATTGGGCAGTTTATTGTTTTGGTAAAGCTTCCATAGTTTGTCTCTTTGGTGCATAATCTGTTTTGTCTCTTTGAATAGCCAAGGAACTGTTTTAGTTTTTATCCTTTTTTGTTTCTTAGGGGGGATAGGGAGTTTAAAGTGTCAAGGAAGACAGATTTGAAGTATTCTATAGCCCTGTCAAGAGGAAAGATGTTTAGACTTTGCCAATTCATTTGCTTGAAAGTATTTGAAAAAGTAGTGGTGTTAAAGCTACTGAGGTTACGAGTTTGACTGTATTGATGCTGGTGTGGGGAGGAGCTAGTTGAGCAATGCATGAAGGCTGGGAGGTGGTCACTAATGGTATCAGGAATTGTGCCAGAGTGGGTTATTCTATTTGCATCTGAGACTAGGATCCAATCGATAGTGGATCCAGGCTTTATTTTTGTTTGGTCAGGTGATGGAGAGGATTATTTGAGTGAAGTTATAGAAGTTAATGGATAAGGAAGGAGAGGGGCAATTGACTTTATTACAGTCCATATTAACATCTCCAATGATATTAGTTTTGTAGTTAATTTCATTAGAAGCCCATGGGATAATATTTTCAAGTGTAGAGATATTGTTACCAGGTGAGATATATAGGGTAATGATGCAGATAGTTTTATGTTTATTTAGTTTTAGTAGTCCAATAGTTAGTTCAGTGTTCTGGAATTGGAATTTGGAGGGGAATTAAGGTAAGAAGGTTAGGGTAGACTAGGGCAGTGCTGCCACCTTTTTTATTTAGACGGTCATTTCTGGGACAATGAAATCCTGGGGTCAGAATCTCAGAGTTGGAGATAAAGGGTTTGAGCCAGGTTTTGGAGATGGCTAAGATGTCTGGTTGGTTATGGCTTAACCAAGCTTGACATTTGTGTACTTTGTTGTTAAGACTTTGAGCATTGATTGTAAAATTCTTTAGGGTGTTGTGATAGGAGGTAGAAGATAAGGGATGGGTGTTGTTAGTAAAGGAAGTAGGACCAGGGTTAGGATGGATATCACCAGTTTGGACTAGGTTGTTAAAGGAGATATTCTTCAGCCATTTTGGTCTGCCAGGTATGAGTTAAAGTGGATTGTAGATTGGAATAGGTGACAGTGTCTTAACTTTAGAGGAGAAGAGTTTAGGATGGAATAGGTGCAGAGGGTTGGGCTGAATGAGAGAAGAAGAGATAGAGTGGAAATGGTAGTAAGATTGAGGGAGGAGGTGGGTCTGTATGGTAGTTATCTTTGCAGGTAGTATTGGACAAGCATTGGTGGAATATGAGGTAGCATAGTATAAGGGAAGTAGTTACAGAAAGATGAGGCAGGGGGCAGGGAGGGTGTGATAACTTAAGGAGAGCATATTGGAGCACAGGCAGTGTGATATGAGTGGTTAGGAAAATAGAGAAGGCTATGAAAAAGAGAGGGTTTAGACAGTGAGGGGGGTATTGAAGAAATTTAGGAAAGAGGAGGGGACTGTAATTATTGGATGGAGTACAGATTGTAGAGTTTAAGAAGGAGAGCTTTAGGTAGGAGGAGTAATGATGAGGAGCAGGTATTGGGTAATTAGGTTGAAGGTGGGGTAAGAGAGGAATAAAGCTAGGAGTACTGGAGGCAGGTGGGAATTGGGGGAAGGGTAGGGAAGTGGAGTGAGCCAATAGGGCGAAATGAGCGGAAAAGAGCAATACAGGTGAGTCTAGCAGGAAAAGTATGAGCAAAGAGCAGTTGAATTGCTGTAGTAAGAAGGTATGTGCTAATATTGCCAGACAGAGTAATGAAGGCTGCCTTTACTGAGGGTGGTTTAGCAAGGAGGGAGTATATATTTACAGTCTTAGGATATTAACTCACAACCAGCTTTTCGTGAAAAAGAATAACACTTGTTGGAATTATAATGAATATCTAGGATTTACATTGGTAGATGCTGCCACCTACTGATAGAAGGAGATAGCAAACAGCAGGGATAGTTGAACCTGCCTTAGGTTTAAATATAGTCTAGGTTAATGATAACAGGAGGGGGAGAGGGCAAACAGTCTATGGTAGGCTGCTAGAATGCACACTCGGGAGGGTAGGCTAACTCAATAGGTAGTACATCAAGTCTACATTTAATTAGTATTAAGCAACATACATTTACACAATCTTGTTGGGGGGTCTTCTCAGTAGCAGTTTTCTAAGTACTAGACAAGCTGGCAAATTCAGGGTGTCTTCAGGAGTTGGCTGGAGGTATTCCTTTTGAGTTTAAAGCAGGGATGGAGTACCCAGGATGGATTAATGTACACAATCTTGTTTGGGGGGTCTTCTCAGTAGTAGTTTTCTAAGTACCAGGCAAGCTGGCAAATTCAGGGTGTCTTCAGGGGTTGGCTGGAGGTATTCATTTTGAGTCTAAAGCAGGGAGGGAGCACCTGGGATGGATTACAGGGGGCAAAATCAATCAACCTAAACTGCAGGACCAGCACAGGGGAGCTGTGAATACTCAGAACAGGATTTAAAAAAAAAATCCATCAGAGTAAAATGAACTTGTGTGAATTACTGTTGGTATTTTTGTTTACTATCTTCACTCATTGCAGTTGTTTTGCTAAGAGGTCACTTTATATGTCTGGCCATTGTGTATGGCCTATCATGCTGTTGTAGCAGTGTGCTGTTCACTTATTATTTGGACTGGGGGAGGGCAGATGTGAGTGTCATGGGTCCTTTTATATCCAACTGTGCATTTTGCCCCTATATATATATATATATATATATATATATATATATATACACACACACACACACACACACACACACACACACACACACATGTGTATATATATATATATATATATATATATATATATATATATATATATACATATACACATCAGTATTTCTTGGTAATATATCTATATATTGTTTTATATATATATATATATATATATATATATATATATATATATATATATATATATATATATATATATGTATATCCACACATATCTATCTTTCTCTCTATATATGTCAATATTTTTTCATGTATATATTTTTAGATAATCATTCCTCATTGCAGTTTCTTTCCTATTATAAACTGACTGTGGTGCATGATATGTTGTAAAAAGCATCCTGACATCTCACAGCTAAGATGACCCAGTGGAAAATTGTTGTGACTATGGTGTATAGCACCACGGGCTCAAGACTGAGCATGGCTGATTATTTTGTTGCTGGCCCGAAGCTGCCTGCTGGATACAGAATGATTAAGGCACTTTTAAGCAGTTGTAAGATGCTTTGCATGGGTTTGAGTGGCGCTAAGTGGCACTAAACCACGGTTAAACTGATAGGTGCTTAAACTGTGTAGGCTTCGCTTACCGATGTTTACCAATGCACAGATATGCTTAGCAGAGCTAACTACTTGTTACCATTCACATTTAAGCAATGTGTAAATCTGCTAAGCATAGCTCTGCCCTGGTAACCATTGCTCACATTCCAGTCTCATAAAATAGTAGAGTAATGAAATCATGTAATAAGTTTATTTAATGTCCTGCACATAGTATGCTTTTATGTGCTCTCATTACAGTAGCAAGGGGTGTAACTGTACTGTACAGGACACTTGGGTATACATCGGTAGTATCACATGTTTTATTTATTATTTCTTATACATGAGTAGTATCACATGTTACATGCACTCACACTTGCATGTTACACCAGCTACACTACACTGGTTGACAAATATGATTCCAAACATATTGTATTATGAAATTAGTACTGTTGACACTGCTTTTCTGTGTAAAATTAGATTGCCTATTGTAGTATTCTAACCATGCACCTCTGCATGCAGAGCTGGGACTCTGAATACTATGCTATCTTGTTCTTGGTGTTTCAGCTGTATGTTTTTATTTATCTCCAATTGGATATTAATATGATATTATTATAGAAACTTTAGAGTACTATGCTTTTCACCCATGTCATTAAGGACTGCTGTCATGTACCTTTCACTTTCAGACTTCTATTCTTCAGTACATTCATCCTAATGCATAACATGTTTGCTGTCCACTTTCTGTCTGTCCTCTATGCAGACGTGCAGATGTCAGGTATTGTTAAGGCCATACAACTATGTAGGTGTCCACATAGTTTTGTACTGTGGGCCTAGGCACTGCTACTACCTCAAAAAAATGGGACGTCCTTCCTGTGGGCCTTGGCCCTATTAATTGCCTGTGTAAGAGACATTACAGAGGCAGTGGGCTACAGATTTGCAGACAGTAGACGGGAATGCTTCACAGGACAGGACATCTGGAGACAGCACAACAACATGGGGGACATATCTTCAGAATTGTGAACAGATTCTATGTTATCATCAGTGCTGTTATACACATGGTGGATTGATAGGTTGACAGGGTTTGTGTGGACATGTATTTAGTGAGTGACTTCATGTCTGACAGTGATATGTCTCTGACATACCTCTCCACTGGCATGCTGTCCACAGACTGGCCACATGTTTGCCTGTTTTGTTTTGTCTATTCCCCAGACAGTTGCTGTCCTTGAAAAATCAGTCAGTTACTCTGGGGAATGCAGTCAGCAAATACTAAACTTCACTGGTATTACTGCCTTCATATTCCTTACAAAGGATATGTTACAACAAACCCAGTAACATCAGCAACTGTCTAAATGTCTGACACCAATATGTCCAATCTATGCCTGTGTTTGTGCCTCTGTTCCAAAATGATATCAGGCTTTGTCCAGATGTTGTGCACTATGAGGCTCATGTGCATTTAGTAGCATTATTTCTTGCCTGCATTCCTCCTACCAGTGATGTAGTAGACTCACAGACTTGCTACAAGAAAGAGGTCATAGATATCAGTCCTGAGCCTGTACATTCTGAGGTGAACTGTACATTTGAGTGGTCTTTGCATGTCTGGCTATTGTTGACAGACTGTTGGGATTGTGTACACATGTCATGTGTACATGTTATTTTGGCTATGTGTGGAGGGAGTTAGATGTAAGTATTATTGCTCCTTTTTTATATGACTGTGCATGCTGCTCCAGTGTCTGCTGGTCTATTGGCTGCATGCATTTGTAGCAGCAGACTGAGATGTGTCTTGTACCATGGGCAGGATTCAGACTACACTGAGAATTGGACCACTCAATGTAGGGGTAGTGTGTGACTGGAAAACTATTATGTATTTCTATTATTTAGCTATTAACTACTAATATTTAACTATTTAACTACTAACTATTTAGGTATATCCCCTCTATGGTACTCTGCAAGTATAAGGACTGCACCCTGAAATAAAACAGGATGCTATTCTACCTCACCCACAATTTGAAAACTAAAAATAAGTTGCATCCCCTCTATGGTGCACTGCAAGTATAAGGATTGCACCCTGAAATAAAATGGGAAGCTACTCTACCTTACCCACAATTTGAAAACTAAAATAAGGTTAATATTAAGTGTATTTGACATTTGCTGCAAGTATTTTCCTTGCCAACTGGGTCCTCAATACTAGTGGGATTACCCTAAGATTCCCCAATTGCTAAATCCACTCTAGTCAGCTACTGCTGTAACTACGTTTAAAACTATGTAAAATTGTAAGCAGCAGTTTGAATATAAGGAAAAATCATATCAAAAATCTAAAACCCATATTAAGAATTACATCCATCTTCTTCTTCTTTCGGCTTTTCCCGGTTAGGGGTCACCACAGCAGATCACCTTGTCTGCTCATGATTAGCAGTGGAGTTTTATGGTGTCAAGTTGCCAGCCCAGCACCCAACCTTCCACAGAAGGCACACATATGCACACACTCACACCTAGGGCCAATTTAGTGTGTCTAATCCACCTGCAGCATGTCTTTGTGATGTGGGAGAAAACTAGAGCACCTGGAGGAAACCCACACGACCACAGGGAGGACATGCAGACTCCACACAGAAGGCACCCCAGCCGAGGATCGAACCGGAAAACCTCTTGCTGTGAGGTGGCAATGCTAACCACTGCACCACTGTGGCCGCCCCAAGACTTGCATCCATAAAAACTAAAATTTAAGCTAATTCAGTTCCTCTCTAATGCTTAAAGAAAAGGTTACCTTGTGGCTTAGTATTAGCTCTGCTCCTCCCCCTATACTACATAATTGAACCAAGGTTAGAAATTACCCTCATTTTGGTGCCATATTTCAAATTCCTAGTGCTGTGGGACTTGGATACCTGCCTCTGAATAACGCGGTATGTAAATAGCTGAATTATAATTGTTATTTCTACTTCTTGCCACAGTTATTTAGTTTGTCTGTAACAATTTGAATATGTTTGGAGTAAACTGTTGGTTTAACTTAAAACCATGCATATTGATCGCTAGGATGCACTGCTGCAGTTCATTTTATGAAACCCTAACGCGTATTACAGAAATGAGCAGCACTACTCTTACATGAAGTTTTACCTCCTAATTTGTACAAGATGATGTTATGCTCATTTCTTATGTATTCATAGAGCCATTGTAGTTATGTTGAAGAGTCTGCTACTCAGTAATAATAACTTAATGGTGTATACTGTTTGTCACTATGTAACAGCATACTGTTATTTCAATTAACGTAAGGGCTTGCATACTCCTAGAAGCCATAAGCTTCTAACTGAATTGCTGTTTTTGGGTTGTGTAGATGTTGCATTCTAGCTCTGAATTAGTTCTCTCTGTGTTCCCATCAGGTATATTCCCTCTACGGTGTGCTGCAATTATAAGGACTGCACCCTGAAATAAAACGGGAAACTACTCTACCTTACCCACAATTTGAAAACTAAAATAAGGTTAATATTAAGTGTATTTGACATTTGCTGCAAGTATTTTCCTTGCCAACTGGGTCTTCAGTACTAGCGTGATTACTAAGATTCCCCAATTGCTAAATCCGCTCTAGTCAGCTACTGCTGTAACTACCTTTTAAAACTACGTAAAATTGTAAGCAGGATTTTGAATATAAGGAAAAGTCATATCAAAAAGCTAAGACCTGTATTAAGAATTGCATCCATAAACACTAAAATTTAAGCTAATTAAATTCCTCTCTAACTCTTAAAGAAAAGGTTACCTTGTGGCTTAGTATTAGCCCTGCTCCACTCGCCCTCACTTCGCTCGGGCTCATTCCACGGCTCTCCTTGCCCCCATATTCCACCTGCCCCCAGTGGTGCTAAATTTCAACCTCTTCTAACCACACCTCTCCTTCCACATCCAATCAACAATGTCTTATTAGACCATACCACCTCTCCCCACCTTCTGGTAATTACTTCTTTCCCCATATTAAGTATAACTCCTCCCTCAAGCATCAGCCAGGCAATATGTCATCATCCAATAGGCTGTTGCTACCATCACTACTAGCCCTCCTATTTATTCCATGTCTTTCTACCCTGTATGAAGACTGGCCCTATCTAGGTTTTCATCATCCATTGTACCAAACCAACGCCTCTCTAATACCTAATAAGACAGACCAAGTTATATCCCCCCACAATCCCCACCTATCCGAGACCAAACTCTACCAATTCATCAGACCTAGAACCATCAGGCCTAAAGACAAAGACTATATCAAACATATATATATAAAGCCCTCAAGTTTATTTCCACCTTAAACTATAAACTTGCTATGGATGATGATGTCCACCCAAATCCAGGCCCATCCCCCCATCTGACACTCACTCCAGGTATGTCACACCTCCTCGCCTCTCATTAACCAGAAGACCCCTAAACTCTTTCCTAGCCTGCCATTTAAATATTAGGAGTATAAACAATTAGATCCACAACCTCCACACCATATTAGCAACTTATTCCCCAGATCTGTTATGTCTTACAGAAGCCTGGCTAAAACCAGGTACCAAAGATATGGAAGTAATCCCACCAGGTTATGACATACTCAGAGTAGACCGTAAAACTAGAAAAGATGGTGGTGTAGCTGTACTCTAAAAAAACACATTAGAGGTTACCCTAGCCTCTCCACAACCCCCCCTAATGAATAATGCCAAAATTCTAATCGCTAATGTACAACTCAACAAAAATAAAAGTATTAACATTGCATGTATTTATATCCCACCAGGCAACAACAACAGTAACACCTTTGAGGACTTTCTTTATTGGTTATCCTGTACCCACCCCCAAGAAACTATGGTGTTAGGGGACTTTAACATTGATTGGAATTCCACTCCTCTGATTCTCTATCTACCCTTATAAATCTACATGGTTTCACCCAGCTCATATCCACTCCTACCAGGATAGGAAAACCCAATAACAAAGAAAGTATCCTCAATTGGATTTTTATTAACAATCACCCAGACCAGTACAATGCAGGCACACTCCTAGAGGAAATGAGTGATCACTTACTCACATATATCATCAAGTCCAAGTTAGACAACCCCCATCTTACTACCATTAGAAGTATCAGAAATAACAAAAGCTTTAACACCAGTACCTTTCAGAATGAACTTAAAGCCTACAATTGGTCAATACTCAAGCAGCTTCCATTTGATGATGCGGTAGCCTACTTCACTTCCATATTCCTTAATATTCTAGATTCCCATGCTCCTGTACGCTCCATTAGAACTACGTCTAAAATTGCACCCTTGCTCTCTAAAGAGACCAAATCCAAAATCTTATCTAGAAATAAAGAGTGGAACAAATGGCGTATCTCAAAAGACCCACAAACCCACCAGAGATTCAGGCAACTAAGAAATGAAACAAAAAATTATATCCTAGCAGATAAAAAAAAAAACTTTTTCCTCCATCTCCAACAAAAACAACAAAACAAACCCCCAAAAGTTCTGGGATGGAATCAAAAAGCTCCTGCGTCCAGGACAGTCAACTACTCTCACCCCAACAACCTGCAACCAACTGTGCCCTGAGGACATTGCAAATACATTTAATAGTTTCTTCACAGAAACCATTTGATCCCTGGCTAACCAACTTAACCAATTGACAACCACCTCCCCTATCCCAAGCCAAAATAATGCTCTAGCAACCTTGGCCTCCTCCTTTACCTTCCATCCTGTGTCCACATCTACAATTAGATCTCTACTTAATATGCTAAAACCACCACCCTAGCAGCTGAGTATCTGCAAAAAGCAGCAGATGCCATTGCTTACCCCTTCTCCATTATCATTGACTGTACCTTATCTGAAGCCACCATCCCCACCATTTGGAAAATATCCCATATTATTCCTCTCCACAAAGGAGGCAGCTCACTAGAGCTATCTAACTTTAGACCTATAGCAATTCTTTCACCTCTAGCCAAAATCATGGAAAAATGTGTCCATAGACAACTGATGTCCCATCTCACTCAAAACAAAATTCTAGCCAATTCACAGCATGGCTTCAGGCCAAATCATTGTACTACCTCAGCCTTACTATTCTTTTCTAATACCATTAATCAAAATCAAAACCAAAACAATAACAAACTCACATCAGCCCTTTTCTTAGACCTCTCTAAGGCCTTCGATATGGTGAACCACAATCTTCTCATAGATACTTTAAAAACATTATCACCTGTGCCTGACATATAAGGCCATGTCAAACCCTGATTTGATGAATATGCTTCACCTCAAAAAATCTAGATCCCTCAGAACCACAAGGGTGGGAGATTTAAACCTTGACACGGTTATTAATAGAACATGCTGGAGGGACAGATTCATCACCCAGAGACTCCCTATGCTGTGGAACAAAATCCCGGTACATGTGAGGCAGAGCACCTCGCTGGCCTTGTTCAAGAGGAATCTTGACCAATTGATGAGGGATCGCAGATATACCCCATGGATTACTTCAGTGTCACTGCTTGACAGAGGCACAGCAAAATAATGGGCATAGTTTTATTCAAACTAAAGGGGTGGTGAAAGCCAAATAACTATGGGCTAGGCTTATAAATGCCCTTGGGCAGATAGCCTAGTATGAACCTATGAACCTATGAACCTATGAACTTAATGACCACACGCTAAAATGGTTTCAATCATATCTGGGCAGCAGACAGCAAGTTGTACTACGGCAGGATAAACTTTCATCACATTTACCTGTCACCATAGGTATTCCCCAGGGCTCTATCCTTGGTCCCCTTCTTTTCTCTATCTTTATAAACAACCTGCCCACCACCACTCTCCAGGCCACATGCATACAATACACAGACGACTCTACCTTAATCTGTTCAGCCACCTCCCTGACAGATCTCATGGCAATCACCCAAAACACATTTAACCTAGCTGAGAAATGATTCTCAAGTCATCATCTCATTTTAAATCCTAACAAAAACAAATTGCTCACATTCTCACCCACCTGTAAGATCCCCTCCCCACTGTTCTCCATTAAATCCTCCGACAGCACAATTATATCACCAGATGCCCATACTAAGCTTTTAGGTGTCACTGTCGACAACTCCCTTAAATTTGACACCCACATTAATCAAACCATCAAAACTGTCAACAAAAAACTTGGGTCCCTCTATAAGGTCAGATGTTTCCTTACCCCACATGCCAAATCTACTATTGCTTGCACACACATCTGCTGTCAACCGTTCTCTATGCCTCTCCTCTTCTTACTAACCTAAACCAATCAACACTTAGCAAACTAGCCATCTGCTATAATCACATCGCTAGATTCGCAACAGGTATGGCCTACAGGACCCCCACTGCCTTAACCTGAAGCACCTGGGGTGGCTAGAATGCACTAGCCTACTTCACTATAGCCAGCTCAAAATAGCTTATCAAATTCTTCACCACTCTGAAAAAACACAAGCTCTAAAATGTATCATTAACCCCTATAATAACTTGCTATCACTTTGATCCTCCAGTAAACTTAGTCCAAACATCCAAATCCAATAATGCTGCTGGTGAATCACTATACTCTAAAAAAATCTGGAACTCACTGCCTTCTGTTCTCATTTTAGAACCATCTTTCTCACATTTCAAAAAAAATCTTAAACTATATCTCAAATCACACTGGCAATGTTCCTGTTCCAAACCAGGTTAGCCCTTCCTGCATTCTCTGGATATGCTTAGCTCCTGTGCATCTTAAATCTATGCATTATGTATTTGAAGCAGACCTATTTCTGCCCTCTTAGTTTTGCTTCTCTGTTTAAATGTTTAAATGTATGTTTATTGCACAGTAACATAACTATTTTTTTATACTGAACGTTGTATTGTAACTGTATAACTTTCTTATAATGTGTTTAACTGTTTGTTTACTAACCTGGAGCTTTTCTCCCTGGGCCTCTTCTGAAAATGGACATGTATCCAGTCAGACTCTCCCGGTTAACAAATGTAAAATAAAAATAAAATAAAAATAAATAAAATATTTCTTCACACAGTCCATATATTCTACTAGTAGTTCACCTGACCTATGGTATGTGACTGTGACTGTGGTGGGATTGGTTATGGGTATGCACTTTCACACTGGTGTCTGATTCTTGGTGCTGTAACATCCCAATAGTGCCTGACATCCCAAAGGGGGATGACAAAACATTCATTGACATTGAGCTTAAGGCCATGGCTCTGACACCAGTCATTGGTCTCAGTGAGGCCTTTCTGTAGGATGTCAACATCACTTAGGTAGTTAATAGTGCCCAGCTTGCAATCATCTACAAACATTGTCAGCAAGAGTCCCTTCATGTTGGCATGAACTTCAGAGAAGTTGATACCAAAGAGGAGAGATCTCAGAACCGACCCTGTGGAACTCCACACATGACTGGTCATCAGTCTGACTTGGGCTCAGCTACATTCACCCTATGGGTTCTATCTGTGAGACAACTTGCAACTCACCTAATGTTATAGGGGTTGATGTGTAGCTTAGTAAGTTTATCCATGAACCCAGAGTGGAAAATGTTATCAAAGGGCTTGGCCAGATTGAGGTACGACGTATGAACCACCTCACCTTCATCCACAGTTCTGGGGACTGGCTCAAAGAAGTCGACCAGGTTGATTGAACAGGCATGACCTACCATTCACAAAAGCAAACTGTGTGGGATCTGGGGTCTGCAAATTCCATATCCCTGTTTCTTAGGTCCATGATGACCCATTCCATAACTTTGCATGACAGCCTTGTCAGGCTAATGGGGCAATACTTCCCAGAGTCTGCAGCCACTCCTCCTGTGTGGAGAGGGATAACTGTAGCAGTGCACCAGTTAGTAGAGACAAAGCCTGAGGTGAGGCTGTGATTGAACAGGGCACACAGGTGAGGTTCCAGTTCCCTCTGTAGTTCATGCAGAAGACAGCCAGGGATATTGCCAGGTCCAATAGAAGCTGTATTATTGGCCTTGGACAGTGGTGTGTTAACCAAAGCAGCAGTACTACTGGGTGCCTGGGCAGTGTCCTGGTATTGTGATTGGTCCTTTGGGAGTAGGGAAAGGGGTAAAGTTGTCACTGAATCTGTGTGCCAGTATTTTGGCAATATCTGTTGCCTCGGTATAGGAGTTAACATTGTGCAGTACCTCAGAGCATGTGTTGGTATTGCCATGGAGATTCTTTACATAACTATAGGAGGCCTTGTGGATGTCTTTACTTTGTCCTGTAATTATGTTTTCACAGCTAACTTTAGAGTATTTCATGAGGAATCTCATCTTTTTGTTGAGGCTGATAAGGGGAGGGTTCCAGTCTTGGGACTTCATCTTATTCCATATCATAGGTTCACAGGTTCATAGGTTCATAGGTTCATACTAGGCTATCTGCCCTAGGGCATTTATAAGCCTAGCCAGAATGTGTTTGGCTTTTGCCACCCATTTTAAATTTATTTTGCTATGCCCTTTTTCGAGGTTAGTATACTGTGCCTCTGTCTAACAGTGACACAGAAGTGATACCCGGGCTAAACCTACGATCTCCCATCCACTCATCAAGATTCCTCTTGAAGAGAGTCAATGAGGGACTCTGCCTAACCTGGACTGGGATTTTATTCCAGAGTGAAGGGAGCCTCTGGGTTATGAATCTGTCCCTCCAGCATGTCCTATTTATTTCAGTGCTGAGGTTCAAGTCTCTCGAGCGCGTAGCTCGATGGAATTTGGATTTTCTGAGGTGCAGCATGTCCATTAATTCCGGGTTGGACATGGCTTTATACGTCAGGCACAGATCGCCTCTGAACAGGTGGTATGCCACTGAGAAGAGCTGGAGTTTCTTTAACTGGCAGCATATGGCATCTGTTTGAGCCCTTTGATCCTCTTGGTGAGGTACTTTTGGGGTCTTTCCAGTTTCTGCAGGTGTCTGGTAAGGTACATCCCAAAAGGGGCATTGTACTCAATTATGGGCCTGATGAGGGATGAGTAAAGAGGCACGATGACCTCCCCTGATCTAGATGTGAATCCCTTCATGATTAGGTGGGCTATATAAAATGTTTTTCTAACCACTTTGGCCACGTGGTTGTCAAATGAGAGATTGCTATCAACTTGGGTCCCCAGGTCCCTAATTATTTCTTCTGTACTTAATGGATTACCACCTATGTGGTAATTTGTGGGCACTTTGTTTTTGCCAAAGGGGATGACTATACACTTTTTGGCATTTAGCTTGAGGCCATGGCTCTGGCACCAGTTGTCTGTTTCTATGAAGCCCTTTTGGAGGATGCTTGTGTCGGCTGGAGAGTCGATTATGGCGCCCAGTTTGCAGTCATCTGCAAAATTGGTCAGCCACCATCCTTCCATGTTGGCCTGTACCTCCAAGAAATATATACCGAATAAGAGAGGTCCCAGGACTGAGCCTTGTGGCACACCACTTGTAACTGGTTTGGAGTCTAACATGGCTCCAACAATTCTAACCATGTGGGTTCTGTCCGTGAGCCAGTTTGCAATCCATCTAGTGACATAGGGGTTTATATTTAAGCTGGTGAGCTTATCTATAATGCCCGAGTGGGGTATTGTATCGAAGGCTTTTGCGAGGTCCAGGTAGGCTGTGTGGACCACCTTCCCCTCGTCAATGGCCTTGGTGACTGTTTCAAAGAAATCAACCAGGTTTAAGAGGCAGGATCTGCCCTTAACAAAGCCGAACTGGGTAGGATCCAGTGTCTGTAGGTCCCCAATATCTTTATTTATGAGGTCCATGATGATCCTTTCCATAGCTTTGCAGACCAAGCTAGTCAGGCTTATGGGGCGATAGTTTCCAGGATCCATTGAGGCGCCACCTTTATGGAGAGGGACCACTATTGCTGTACGCCACTCTTTGGGCATATATCCTGTAGTAAGGCTGAGATTGAACAGTAGTTTTATGTTTGGGTTTAGCTCTTCTTGGAGTTCATGTAGGACACAGCCCGGGACACCGTCTGGTCCCATTGATGCTGTGTTTTTTGCTTTGGAGAGGACGGCTCTTACCTGAGCATCTGAGATGTCAGGGGGGCAGCACTCTGCTGGGATAGATATTTGCCCTTTTGGTGGGGAGGGGGGAGGTTTGCGCTGAACCTGTCAGCTAGGATGTTGGCAATGTCTGTGGATTCGGTGTATTTTTTGTCATTTTGGACTAATTCTGAGCATATCTGGGGATTACCACCCAGGTTCCTAACATAACTAAAGAAAGCCTTGTGATTATCCTTAGTGTCCTGTGCAATTTTTCTCTCGAAGCTGGCCTTAGACAATTTTATGAGTGCCCGTAGTTTTTTGCTAATACTGATCAGTGATGCCTTCCCTTTTTGGGATTTTGCTCTATCATTTAGTAGCTTCCTCCTTCTATTGTATAGTTTGTTTATGGCTGGGGTCCACCAGACAGGACGTCTGCCTTTGGAGGATTGGGTCTTGGTTTTATTTGGGATCGCATGATCCATGCATTCCTGAAGGTGTTCATAGAATGCGTTTATAAAGGATTCTGCGGTCTGGGCCGTATTTTCCACAGGCCTGGGGGCTTTGAAGGATTCCACCTCAGTTTTGAGGAATGTGAAATTTGCTTTAGAGAAGTTTTTCACTGTGGTTTTCTGGGCAGGGGGTGGGGTCATGATGTGAATATCCAGTGAGATTAGTTTATGGTCTGATCTTACCAGTGAGGGATACACTTCTGTTCTGGAGCATAGAGTCCCCATGTTGGTGATGATCATGTCCAGTATATTTTTCCCTCTTGTGGGAGTGGTAACAAGTTGTTCCATAGCATTTGAGTTTATAAATTCTAGGAACCTTTGGGCTAGGGTGTTGGAGCTAGAGTAATGCTCCCAGTCTATATTTGGGTAGTTGAAGTCACCCAATATAATGGTGTTTGGAGAGACCTTCATATTTTCCAGTGTTCTCAGGAAGGCCGAGTGGGGTTCCTGGGTTTGGGAGTGTGGTCTATAGCAGGCTATAAACTGGAAGGCAGTTTTGCCCACTGTTAGTTGCACATGGATAGTCTCTGATGCTTCGTGCCTTGCCACCAACCTGGAGGTGTGGGTATCTTTGATGAATATCGATACTCCCCCTCCTTTTGTGGTTCGGTCCAAGTTTTGGGGCCGAAAAGCATGGTATGAGGTATAACCTGGTAGTGCTGGGGTGCTCTCGGGAGCCCTGAACCAGGTTTCTGTTACTGCACAGATATCGATGTTCTCCATGCTAAGGAGAGTTTCGTGCGTGCATCTTGAGGTTTAGACTTCTGGCGTTGAGTAGCATTACTCTTAGTTTCTTATCCCTTGTGATACCTATGGAGGTGGGTTTGTCTTTTGAGCCTTGCCTAAAAAGGCACTATGGGGGTAGCAAGAGCCTTTGCCAATATCCAAAAGCATATGGGTGACAGGTGCAAGCCGTCCCTAGCGAAGCATCGTGGCTTGTCGAGCATATCATCCCAAGCTGACAGGCATTGTATCCCCTTTGAATGACACCAGTACTTAAGCCAATTGTTGAAATTGATCATCTTGTCTTCATATTGTGGCATCATTCTTGGTGAGGGTAAGATGCTACTCAAGGTCAGGGTCATACCAGCCTGGGCTACATGCTCAGAGAGCTCCTCTATGTCTCTTTTCATGTAGTCCAGGGAGGTACGTCTCAGGTCATTCACACCAGCATGGACAATGACAGAGTCATATTTGTACTTGCCTTGGAGTGACCTGAGTGCTTGTGTTATGTGGCGGATCCTAGCACCCGACAGGCTGCTCACCGTGACCCTCTCATTGTTCAGCCTGGTGAGCGGGACATCAGTGTGCCTGACGATAGAGTCACCTATTACAAGTGTATCAGGTGTGTTGTTTAGTCTTAAGGGCTGTGACTGTTCGGCACACTGGCTTTGTGAGATATGTGTTGCACGTGTTTTGTTTTGGGGTAGCGGTTGCTTGGGTGTCTGCTTTGGAGGTCTCTGCTGCTTAGGCAGATCTTTATTTAGAGCCTCCGAGTATGATTTTGTGTGATTATGTGTTTGGTTTGCTGTCGTGGTAGGTCTATGTGAGACTGGAATTGTAGTGAGTGTAGTTTCCTTCTCCTCCTGACTGGTTATGCCAGTACTGAGTTGAGAGAGCTTAGCCTCCATTTTGGCTATATGGTTGCATCTCTCACATGTGTTGAAATTTGTTGGGAGGAGGAGAGGGTTGTCTGTGTACATGAGGCAGTTGTAACATTGCCTCAAGATTCCCAGATTCACCAGCTGGACCGGAGAGGAGATTGACAACTGACCTTTGGACATGCAAGAATAATATTGGGAATTCCTTTATAATTGAAAACAAGGGCCAGTGGGGAGTGAGGGTGTAGTGCTTTTAATTTTTAGTGCTGACTTATATAATTGCTTTAGTGAGCAAGTGCCAGGTAACTTAAGTGCAATGTGTTACAGGTAACTTAAATGCAAAAATGACAAACAGTAACTTTCTTTCAAGTGAAACAAGGAAATAAGTACAGTAAGCAATGCAGATATCACTAGTGATCCACAGAAGCGCTGAGAAGCCGCGTATTAGGTGGAATTAGCATTCCAGGTAAATAACAAGCAAACAAACAACAAGCATATAAACAAAGCTAGATTCAGCAGGCCTGGGATCTAGTCTATGCTACAGCAAACAAGGTGTACCAATTTCAATAAGATGCAGTTCAAATATTCAGGCACTATAAACCTTTAACCAGAAATTCCCAGCTCAGAAGAGCAGAGTCCAGCCTCTTCTCCCACAAGAGTGCAGACCATGAACCTTCTTAATGTAAAATAACTGGCCTGAAGCCCAAGTGCTTAAACCAGAAATAATACACTTTAAGAATAACAGACACTGGGCTCTCAATCAGCTGTTCCCAACTTAGAAGGATGAAAACTACCTGTCCTGCCACCACTGTGCATACCACAAACCTTCCTAATGTAAAACAACTGGTCTGAAGCCCAAGTGCTTAATCCAAAAGACTTAGAATGATAGCTACACTTTAATCAAGTTACTACCAAACAGTAATAAATACAATTGAATACTATAGAGAATGCATGGATTAGTGCTCAAGTTACACAAACAAAGCTAGATTCAGCAGGCCCGAATCCAGTCTATGCCACAGCAAAAAAGACGCACCAACTTCAGTAAGAAGCAGTTCAGATATGCATGCACTATAAGCCTTTAACCAGAAATTCCCAGCTCAGAAGGGCAGAGTCCAGCCTCTCCTCCCACAAGAGTGCAGACCACAAACCCTCTTAATGTAAAATAACTGGCCTGAAAGCCCAAGTGCTTAAACCAGAATTAATACACTTTTAGAATAACAGACACTGAGCCCTCAGTCAGCAGTTCCCAACCTAGAAGGATGTAAGCTATCTGTTCTGCCACTACAGTGCAGACCACAAACCCTCTCAGTGCAAAACAACTGGTCCGAAGCCCAAGTGTTTAAACCAAAAGGCTTAGAATGAGTTACACCAAGCAGTAATAAATACAATTGAGTACTTTTAAGATGATGCAATGTAAAATAAAGTAGGTAGAAACACAAGTACAGTAAAAGCAGATGAAAATTTTTGTTCCTCCTTCTTTTGTAGAGGTGTTTGAGCAGGGGTCCACCAGATTGACTTCCCTTTTCTGGAGGGGACTGTCTTGTTTCTATTGGGTATGATGGAATCCATGCATTTGTATATGTGTTAGTACTGCATTGGTGTGTGTTTGGAGGTCATGAAACTAGTCTCCATTTGCAGGGGTGCTGTGAAGTTAGCCACCTCTGATCTTTGGAGGCCAAAGTTGGCTTTGGAAAAGTTTTTCATGGTGGTTACCTTTGCAGGGGGTGGGAGGAATGTGGATTTCTACGGTGATGACATTGTGGTCAGATCTAACCATGGCAGAGTTGACTATTGGTGTACAACAACAGTCGCTCATGTTAGTACTGACTAGGTCAATGATGTTGCTACCTGTAGTGGGTGTAGACACGTGCTGGACCAGGCCATTGGAATGGATGTGTTCCAGACAACATTGGGCAAGTGCGTTGATACATGGGTAGCTTTCACAGTTAATGGAGGGGTAGTTGAGGTCAACCAGTATGACAGTGTTAAGCTGGACAGTAATATTCTCCAGGGCACTTAGGAACATGGGGTTTGACTCTTAGGACATGGTTGGGGACCTATAGCAGGCTACAACTTGAATTGGTGTCTTATCCTATGTTAGCTACACCTGCAGTATTGGTGATGCATTATGTTGGGCTACCAGTGTGGATGTGTGTGCATCCTTTGTGAATAAGGAGTGCTTTGAGTGAGTGCCTTTTGAGATTTAGACTTCTAGTGTTGAACTCCTGCCCTGGCTGCTTAGTGTTTCCTGGTCCCAGAGGAATTGTTTGAATTTCTTTGTACCTCCTATCCTGCACTTAAGGACCTGCCTAGTCTGTAAAGACCCCTTTCATCCAATTCCAGCCCCCCAATGCCTGGCCAAAGATTTTTGCTGCCCAGTGATTTGATTTTCTTCCCTGTTTCTAATGGATTAAGAAACCCTGTACCTCCTATCCTGCACTAAAGGACCTGCCTAGTCTGTAAAGACCCCTTTCATCCAATTCCAGCCATCCCAACGCCTGGCCAAAGATTTCTGCTGCCCAGTGATTTGATTTTCTTCCCTGTTTCTAATGGATTAAGAAAGTATGCTACAACCAAGTCCTACTTCTTAAGTGTATCTGTTTAATTTACACTTTACCTAGTATAGGTTGTAACCTGCTTCTGTGTAAGTTATCCTGTACCAAGTATAGATAGTATTTAAGCCTCTGAGTCAGGATTCCAGCAGCCATACTCCTCTCTATCTGTGCTCCTACTGCCATATTTCGATACCCCTGGACCCATTATCTGTTTCACCCCTACCTGCTACTTCTATCATAGTTACCTTGTTGTATTCTACTCTCTGCCCACTAGGTGGCAATCCAAGTTAGCTTTAGGCTATAATTATTCCCCCCACTTTCCCTAGTTTTTCTTCTCTGGATCTTGTCTCATATTTTCCCCTTGTCTAGCTGAGAATCTTTCTGCATTGTTTTGCTGCTCTTATCCCTTTCTCTTCACACTCTCTAGCTCCATTATACCTCTCCTATTTTTCCTCCTACTCCACTATTCTTTTTTACATCCAACCTGCTGTACCAAACTCTACTTACCTCTGACCACCTTCTCTGCATCTGGAACCTGTTACTCTCTGAATGTCTCTGCAAACTCTTCATCTACCTGCTCTGCAACTCTTTGCCCTCCCTCTTACCTGGTCTTTCTGTATCTCTATACTCTCTTTAAACCCTATCCACAACCCGTATGCACTTTTTCATATCACTTTAGCCCTTCCTCTTCCCTTTCTTTAGATACTGTCTTACATTGAGCCACTGATTATCCTACCATCCCGATATATCATCTGCTTTTCCTTTGCCCCTCCTCTCGCTTACCTGCCCCCACCTTTCTCTGTCTCCTACCCCACCTGCATCACATCCTGCCCTAAGGGCATATAGGGGGAAAGCCCTTGGGGGTGCCATCTTTATTATCCCTGCTCCTGACCAGGCTGCTGAGTGTTTCCTGGTCCCAGAGGAATTGTTTGAATTGTAAGTACTTTAGCATTATATCTTTTAATTGTAGTAAACCACGACTAATGTTTTAGATAAGGTATCCATTCTAACCCTTACAGACAATGCTAGTGTTTTTTTTTCACTCGTTTAACTTAGACTGTACTTAGCTGATGTGAAATGTACTGTTAACATAGCTGCTTATACTCTTGACTTCATTGTAAATTACTGCTAATGTTTATCTTAGGTGACCATCCTAATAACTGCAAATAATGCTAGTGACTTTCACTCGTTTTACCAAGAATGTACTTTCCTGATGTGTAATGCATTGCTAACACTGTTACTCACACTCTTGTACTTGTCGAGTGATTATTTGCCGCTGCTATATGGGGAGTGTTAAAAGCCTACTGCCTATGATTTGTTTTACAGGGCGAACTGGTTATAACTGTGTCATATATTAAAATTAAGAGTGCGAGGGATACAAGTGCATTAAATGGCTACTTGGATTAGCGGCGTCTCCCACGTGGTCAACTTTACCCCCTGCTTAGCGTACCTTGTATCATAGCATACTTGTTATCCTTGCTAGCCTAACCTTATTATTAACAACATTTAGTGTTGGGTGCTGTTTATGTATAGAAAGCACCGTTTATTTGCTGTAGTTAAACAAGGTCTGCGTGCATTCCTTTTCAATCGCAGTTGGTGCTTGAAACAACCTTAATAGCGTTTTTGCTCATGTATCTTGCCCTAATATATGTACATATTCTTGCGTTTTTTGCTTAGGTGTCCTACCCTTATATCAACCTGATGCAGCTTTACTATCCTGCATGTGTATGGCTACCTGCAACAAGCATAGGAGAAAAATAGCAAATCCCCCTTTTGGAGTGCTTACTTCAGTACCTGGGCACCCTGCTCTGTTGTATACGCTACTACTGCGTGCCTATATCATTTTTCTTTCCTTTATTTGCTTTACTGCAGCTAGTGTTGGCTACTTGCAAGGGCTTTTTTCTGATTAACAGAACCCTTTCAATGTTGAACACAGACTGGGCCAATTGCTCTACATGTTTAAGTAATTGTTCTACACTTTACTGCTAATGCTTGCTTACTCTGATGTTTGCCTAGCGCTCCTATTGACTACTGTCCCTTTAAACTAGACCTGCTTACCTTTCCTAGTGCTCAACACAAAAATCCTTTGTCTAAGTGCCCTATCTACGTAGTCTTCTTTTTGGTAACCCCAGTGGGAGACATAAACTATTTCCAAGTGGCTGTTACCTTGCACATTTTATTTTTAGTAGCTTGTATTGACTGATTTGTTTAAATATAGCTTGCCTAGGTTGTAACTTTTATATATATATATATATATATATATATATATATATATATATATATATATATATATATCCAGGTAATAAGTCTGCCATTTAACTTGCTGAATGTAATTCCAGCCATTTAAATGCCTACTGAGTACTGTTTACTTTTTGCATGCCTTAGTTGTCGACCAAGAAGCTGTAACTGTAGACTGTCATTATAATATTCCTTATATATTGTTCATTCACTGCTTGAACTGGTTCTTTTAAGGATTGTTTTAATTGTACTATTATTAGTCGTGTTGCCTTAACCCCTAACTTACTGTTATGTTTTTATCATTCTAATCCCTCCTACCTCTGTACCTCCTATCCTGCACTAAAGGACCTGCCTAGTCTGTAAAGACCCCTTTCATCCAATTCCAGCCATCCCAACACCTGGCCAAAGATTTCTGCTACCCAGTGATTTGATTTTCTTCCACATTTCTAATGGATTAAGAAAGTATGCCACAACCAAGTCCTACTTCTTAAATGTATCTGTTTAATTTACACTTTACCTACTATAGGTTGTAACCTGCTTCTGTGTAAGTTATCCTGTACGAAGTATAGCTAATATTTAAGCCTCTGAGTCAGGATTCCAGCAGCCATACTCCTCTCTGTCTGTGTTCCTACTACCATATTTCCGTACCCCTGAACCCATTATCTGTTTCACCCCTACCTGCTACTTCTATCACAGTTACCGTGTTGTATTCTACTCTCTGCCCACTAGGTGGCGCTCCAAGCTAGCTTTAGGCTATAATTATTCCCCCCACTTTCCCTAGTTTTTCTTCTCTGGATCTTCTCTCAGATTTCCCCTTGCCTAGCTGTGAATCTTTCTGCATTGTTCTGCTGCTCTTATCCCTTTCTCTTCACACCCTCTAGCTTCATTATACCTCTTCTATCTTTCCTCTTACTCCACTATCCTTTTTTACCTCCAACCTGCTGTACCAAACTCTACTTACCTCTGACCACCTTCTCTGCACCTGGAACCTGTTACTCTCTGATTGTCTCTGCAAACTATTCATCTACCTGTTCTAACCCGCTCCGTTGGCCCTGTGGGCTCACTCTGCTCCCCATACCCTACCCCCAATTCCCACACACCCTTAGTGCTGTTAGCCTTATACTTGCAAAGCTACACCCCTACCCCTCAACTACCTATCACAATCTACTTCCACTTACCCCCACTTCCTACAACAATAATTCCTGAACAGTACTTAATAACCTTTACACCCTCTCCTTACCTGTCCTTACTATTACCTCCTGCTTTTACCAACTAAACTTAACTTCCTTTCACATTTGTAACCTTATAAAAACTCATATTAAACTTTTTCCCTCAGTCCACTCTGCCTCCTACAACTCTCTCTTCCTCCTTCTGTCACCTCTATTTTCTAGTTTTACCAACTAAATTTAACTTCCTTTTTACATTTGTAACCCTATAACAACTCATATTAAACTTTATTTCTCTCAGTCCACTCTACCTCTTGCAACTCTCTCCCTCCTTCTGTCACCTCTCTTTTCACCTGTTACTAGACACCTTTACTCCTACACAATGCAATACACCTTCCTTCATCTCACATCACCCTTACCTATTCAAACCAATGGCCTCTAAACATAACTGTATTTACACATACCTCCTACTCTTACCTACTATTCTAGCTTCCCTAACTCTAGGATTCACACTAACCTTCTTTGAACATTATTCTCTGCTAAAACAGCACCACCACTACCAACAAATCAAACCATTCTCACATATAAATTCCCTCAACCACATTAACATAACCTCTACTTCTAGCTATACCCTTCCAAAGTACCACATATCTGCCCATATCACTTACTTCCATGACAAGAAACCCCCTTACAACTACTTTAAAATCATAAAACTAATACAAAAACCTCAACATCATCCCCTCTTAGATGGTGATATCCATCCAAACCCTGGCCCTGATACAAGACTTCCCAGTGACCCACTTAACCAAAAACCCCATGCCACCTCTACCCCAACAAGATCATCTAACTCCCTTCTGATAGCTCACCTTAACATCGGTAGAATTAACAATAAAATATCCCATCTTCATGCACTCCTAGATGTACACAAATTTGATATCCTCTGTATTACTGAAACTTGGCTTAAACCTTCAACCAAAGACCATGAGATTACCCCCCAGGATATAACATCCTGAGAAAAGACTGTATTACCAAAAAAGGTGGGGGAGTAGCATTGTTTTATAAATCAGAACTCCAAGTATCGCCCTTCAATGTCCTACTTCCCACAAACTCCATTGCAGGAAACCTTTTTAGCCAAACTGCAAATCAATAACTATAAATCCATCTATATAATCTGTTCCTATCCCCCCCCCCCCCGGTAACAATATCAGTACTCTAGAAAATATACTTAGTGGTCTATCTACCCACCTACCCCTGGAAACCATTGTGTTAGGTGACTTTAATATAGACTGGGCTACCTGTAGGTCCCCCAATCCCATTAACCACATAAATTTTTATGGTTTCTCACAAATGATAACCACCCCTACTAGAACCCACAAACAAAGTGGTAAGGAAACCACACTACACTGGATTCTCATAAACAGTCACCCTACTACTTATTATAGGTTCATAGGTTCATAGGTTTATACTAGGCTATCTGCCCTAAGGCATTTATAAGCCTAGCCCAAATTTTTGTGGCTTACGCCACCCCTTATATGAAAAAATACTGTGCCCATTAGTTTGTTGTGCCTCTGTCCAGCAGTGACACAGAGATGATTCCCGGGGTAAACCTATGATCTCCCATCCACTGGTCTAGATTTCTCTTGAACAGAGTCAGCGAGGTGCTCTGCCTCACATGGACCGGGATTTTATTCCACAGCATAGGGAGTCTCTGAGTGATAAATCTATCCCTCCAGCACGCCCTATTTATATCCGTGCTAAGGTTTAAGTCACTTGCTCTAGTGGTTTTGGTGGATTTGGATTTTTTGAGGTGGAGCATGTCCATTAATTCCGGGTTGGACATGGCCTTGTATGTCAGGCACATGTCACCTCTGAGCAGACGGTATGCGACTGAATAGAGCTGGAGTTTCTTCAATCTGGCAGCATATGACAGATTTTGGAGTCCCTTTATCCTTTTGGTGAGGAACTTTTGGGGTCTCTCCAATTGCTGCAGATGTCTGGTGAGATACATCCCGAATGGGGCATTGTACTCGATCATTGGTCTGATAAGTGAAGAGTACAGGGGAACAATGACCTCACTAGATCTGGATGTGAATCCCTTCATGATCAGGTGGGCAATGTAGAAGGTCTTTCTAACCACTTTAGCAATGTGAGTGTCAAAAGAAAGGCCACTGTCAACCTGGGTCCCCAGGTCCCTGATAACCTCTTCTGTGCTTAGTGGATTGCCACCTATATGGTAGCTTGGGGTTACCTTGTTTTTCCCGAAGGGTATGACTATACATTTTTGGCGTTTAACTTCAGGCCATGGCTCTGGCACCAGCTATCTGTTTCCGTGAGTCCCTTCTGAAGGATATCCGTGTCCGATGCACTTTCCACTATGGCGCCCAGTTTGCAGTCGTCTGCAAACTTTGTCAGCCAAAGTCCTCCCATGCTGGCCTGTACTTCTGAGAAGTAGATGCCAAACAATAGGGGGCCAAGGACCGAGCCCTGTGGGACACCACTTGTAACCGGCTTGGAGTCTGACACAGCGCCAGCAACTCTAACCCTGTGGGTTCTGTCCTTAAGCCAGTTTGCAACCCATCTTGTGACATATGGGTTTACATTTAAGCTGGTAAGTTTTTCTACAATACCCGAGTGGGGTATTGTGTCGAAAGCCTTTGCAAGGTCAAGGTAGGCTGTATGGACTGCCTTTCCCTCATCAATGGCCTTGGTGACTGTTTCGAAGAAGTCGACCAAGTTCAAAAGGCATGATCTTCCCTTGACAAAGCCAAACTGGGTCGGGTCCAATGTCTGCAAGTCCCCTATATCTTTGTTTATGAGCTCCATTATGATCCTCTCCATAGCTTTGCAGACTAGACTTGTTAAGCTTATGGGGCGGTAATTACCAGGGTCCGTGAGGCGCCTTTGTGGAGTGGGACCACAGTTACCGCACGCCACTCCTTGGGCACGTATCCTGTGGTAAGGCTGAGATTAAACAGCTGCCTTATGTGCGGGGTTAATTCCTCATTTAGCTCATGTAGCACACAGCCGGGGACACCATCCAGTCCCATTGATGCTGTGTTTTTAGCTTTAGAGAGAGCAGCTTTCACCTGCGCATTTGAGATGTCCGGGAGGCTACACTCGGCTGGGATAGTTATCTCTCCTTTAGGGGGGGAGAGGGGGGTGAAGTTTGCACTGAACCTGTCTGCCAGTATGTTGGCAATGTCTGTGGGTTCAGTGATTTTTGTATCATTTTGGACTAATTCTGAGCATATCTGGGAGTTTCCACCCAGGTTCCTAACATAGCTGAAAAAGGCCTTATGATTGTCCTTTGAATCCATGGCAACCAGGAACCCTTCCAGATGACATCAGTGACCATGCTCTTACCTATATAAATAAACAAAAACGTCATAGGCCCAATGCTACTATTTTCAAAATCTCCCGTTCTAAAAAAAACTTTCACCCTGAGAACTTCCAAAAAGAACTGAAGGCATGTGACTGGTCACCCACTGCTCCATCTTCAACTTGATGAAGCAGTCACCTACTTTAATACTAGATTCCTTCAAATCCTAGATTTCCATGCCCCCTATCGCTCATCCCGAATAAAGACCAAAACTGCCCCATGGCTCACAAAACAAACTAGGCAAAAAATCCTCCTATGAAATAAAATCTGGGCCAAGTGGAGAGCCTCTAAAAGCCCTTCTGACCACCTTTACTTTAAACAATTAAGAAATGCCACCAAAAAAGAAATTCTGCTAGACAAAAAAAACTTTTACTTTTACCTGCAACAAACCCACAAACAAAAAAACCCAAAATTTCTGGTCAGCTATGAACAAATTACTTCACACAGGGCACTACAAGTCTCCCACCCCATCAGGAATCACCCACAATAACCCTAAACTAATAGCTGATTCCTTTAACAACTACTTTATAGAAGCCATACAAACTCCATCTAATACTCTACCACCCACTAGCTCCCTCCCACCTAATACCACAACAAATTCAGTTCTTTCTTTTCACATACAAGCAGTACCTCCATCCCTCATTTGTAACCTCCTTCAAAAACTCAAGCCATGCACCCCTTCTGCTGACTGTATACCAGCAGGATACCTGCAAATTGCAGCTAAATCCATTGCCTACCTTATTTCTATCCTTATTAATAGAGCTATTTCAGAAAGTAAAATCCCTCTGATATGGAAGGTCTCTCGCATCATTCCTCTACATAAAGGTGGGACATCAACTGATATTTCCAACTTTAGACCAACCGCTCTACTCTCTCCTATAGCTAAAATAATGGAAAAATGCATCCACCAACAACTACTTGACCATCTCCTCCACAACAATTTACTTGCCAACTGCCAACATGGTTTCAAACCATTCCATAGTACTTCAACTGCCCTGCTATCCTTTTCTGACTGTATAAACAAAAATCATAACAATAACTCTCTTTCCTCCGCTCTGTTTATCGACCTTTCAAAAGCCTTCGATATGGTCAACCATAATCTACTTATTGAGGTATTAAAAGCCCATTCCCTGGATGCACAGGCATTACTCTGGTTTAAATCCTATTTAGACAACCAACATCAAGTAGTCCTTTGGGACAATAAGCTTTCAACTCCTCTCCCTGTAAACATTGGAGTACCTCAAGGCACTATCCTAGGCCCTCTTCTCTTTTCAATGTTTATTAATGACCTAAATACTAAAATTCCTCAAGCCACCTGCATACAATATGCTGATGATTATACCTTAATCTGCTCAGCTATGTCCCCAACCTCACTCCAGACCCTCACCCAATCTGTATTTCATACTGTTGAAAATTGGTTCATGCAACACTGCCTCCTCCTGAACCCCAAAAAAAAACAAAATTATTACTCGTTACTCCTACTCTAAAATCACCACAATTTCTCTTCACTATAACCTCTAACATTGAAACCACCATATCCCCTGATACTACAACCCGTCTCCTTGGCATAACCATAGACAACAACCTTAGCTATGATGATCACATCAACACTACCATAAAATCTGTCAACAAAAAAAATAAGTTCCCTGTATAGAATCAAGCCCTTCCTTACACCAACAGCCAGAACCACTATAGCCCAGACTCACCTGATCTGTACCCTGTTCTATGCTGCTGCTATTTATACTAATCTTTCTAAAAACAACCTTAACAAACTTGCCATTAGCTATAATAACATAGCCAGATTTGCCACTGGCAACCCTTTTAGAACCCACCACTGTCTCAACCTCAAACAATTGGGATGGTTAGAACTGCAGCAACAACTACTTTGTCATCAACTTACTATAACCCAAAAGATACTTTAACACCCCAATAATACCCCAATCCTCTCTAATCTGACTACCCCTTACAAAAACCTTTCAACTCTTCACTCAGCTAATAAGTTTCTAGTTTCCACTATTAAATCTAACAACAAAGCTGGGGACTCTATTCACTAACACTGGGAAAAGCCTGGAACCAGCTTCCAAGTGAACTTTCTACTCTCTCTTCCACACATCTTTTTAAAAAACATTTCAAAGAGCATCTTAAAACTCACCGGCTTTGTCCCTGCACAAACCCTGACTGATTTTTTACTTTACCCATTCCTGCTCTCCCTCTTACTTCACTTCTCCAGTGTACTATATTGCTCAAACCTTTCTATGTCCTTTTTGCTGTACTATGTTTCCTACCTGTACTAACAAATAAACTTAAAAAAAAAAAAAAAAAAACTTTTTATAACTTTTTAAAATGTATTAGTCTTTGTGTTTTCTTCCCTGTCAAATATTGTTTATTCTTCTGTATTTGATCTTAGTTTCATTCCCCTCTAAATAACTTGGCACACAATATTTTTTGTTTTTCTTTTTTCTTTCACAAATATTCAACTATTGTTATTATCTGTACTTGATAATAGCTTATTTTTTTATATTAATATTGCATGATAAGTTTTCTGTCTGTGCTTGGAGCTTTTCTCCCCGGGCCTCTACTGAAAATGGACATGTATCCAGTTAGACTAGCCCGGTCAACAAATGTAAATAAATAATAAATAAATAAACAGCATGACCCTCAGAATGCATTTGTTTGTAGCTGTTATATATTTTGGTATATTTATGTACACACACACATATATATATATATATATATATATATATATATATATATATATATATATATATATATATATATATGTGTGTGTGTGTGTGTGTGTGTGTGTATGTGTGTGTGTATTTATATACTTTTCTATATATTTTTATGTATATATCTTACATGTATATCTGTATAGATATATCTTGTGTCTAGATCTGTCCACATATATGCATCCCCATACATAAATCTATATAACCTGACTGAGTCTACTGAATCTTTTCCCTACTGTTGAAAGACCCTACTGACTGATATGTTTGGAAAAGCATCCGCATTTTGTACAGTTTACATGGTGTAGTGGTACATTGCTCCCACTATTGTGTATAGGGCCCTGTGTTCAAGCCTTGGTAGGAATGATACCCTTGCTGCAAGGCAGAGCAGTTAGTGCTTGAGACAGAGAGATAAGAGCAATATTTTGAACATGTCCTTATTTTGGGCTCCTTGACCCCCATTTTGGCATCCCTTGGGCAGATTTGTTACATTAAGAGGTTTGGGGTATGGATCTGATGTGCAACTTCAGTACATATATATGTAAATATATATATATATATATATATATATATATATATATATATAGATATATATGGCTATGTCTATATATGTACATATGTATATATATATATATGTGTGTGTATATATATATATATATATATATATATATATATATATATATATATATATATATAGCAATATATATTTTATGTACATAGATATATCTATATGTATTGATTTACTTTTCTATCTATACGTATATATTTGATATGTATATCTCTACATATATTATGTATTTATTTGCCCATATGTATATGAATCTCCATACACACACACACACACACACACACACACACACACACACACACACACACACACACACACACACACGCACACACACACACAAATACAAACACACACACACCACACACCACACACACACACACACACACACACACACACACACACATATATATAAATATATATATATATTTATATATATATATATATATATATATATATATATATATATATATATATAGATATATAGATATATATATATGTACAAAACTTGACTAATTCTACAGAATCTTTTCCCTACTGGTGAATGCCTCTACTGAATGATATGTTTGATAAACATCAAACATATCGACAGCACAGATGGCTTAGTGATAGATTGCTGTAGATATGTTGTGTAGGGCCCTGCATCTAAATCTTGCAGAGGCTTATTATTTTGTTGCTGGGCGGAACAAGGGCTCTTGGATACAGAGTGATTAAGACACTTTCAAGCAGTTGTAAGTGGGTTTGAGCAGATTTGCATGGAGCTAAGCGATGCTAAATGATGATGAATTATGCTTACACACAGTTAGACTTAGAAGTGCTTAATCTGAGTTAGGTTCACTTAGCACCACACAAACATGCTTACTACTGCTTACACCCACTTACGCCCATGTTAATTTCTTTAAAAGAAAAGAAAAAAGGGGTGATAAAAAAGTGGTGAAAATAGGGGGCACGCAGAAGGAAAAACATTATGAAAGATAGCTAGGGATGTGCAGAATGGGTATAGGGAAGGTCCATAGCTGTCCATTTCTTCTACAGCAGCAGCTGTACATATATACAGAATTTGGAGGTAAATTGTGACACTCAAACCCCTGAGAGAGGGGTGAGGCAACAATAATGTGTTGTGAAGCCAATTAGACCAGATTACATGTATCCAGTGGACACATGCGCGAAATGGACAGCAATATCTGGTGCAACATTTTTTTGTGGGAAGAGATTGTCTTTTTTTTTGTCCTAAGTTGAGAGTGGGATGTTGGGGAAGGATAGTAGTTATATTTGGGGAGGTAGGTTTGGTAGGAAGACAGACAAGACAGACAAGCCAGCAGACAGGGGCAATATATAACACATGTGTGGGGGGGGTAAATACCTTGGACGAGGAGGGGTGGTTAGGAATCAGACACTCACAAACCCCAAATGGATACAGTGGGACTGAGGTCCCCACCCATGGGCAGTCACTACTGCACCTTCATGGCCCCGAAGGCGGCTGTGCTGGGGGCTGAGCATTAGGGGGAGGCTGACCCTCTAGATGCACCACATGGCCCTCAAGCTGGTGTAGCAGATCTCCAAACTCCTTTCGAAGCTTGCTACACACCAATCCCAGGACCTACCTTTGGGTGACAGGATTCTGTCCGTGTCTGCACCTGGGGGAGTGAGCCCCATCCCCTGAGGTGGTTCCACCCAAAGGTGGTGCAGGACCAGCAGACAAGGAGGTCCTTGGGTGGGTCCCAGACATACTGGTGCCGTGTGCCAGTTGAGGAGGGACAGGCAGATCCACTGGGATCGGCCTTCCCAGAAGTGCTATGGTGGTTCAGTTTTACAACATATGTTGGTTAGTCATGAAAAACACATTCCAGGATTAGTTATAACAGCATGCATAGTATTCCCATTAACCCAAAAACAACAGATTTGGAACAGTTGCATAGCAAACAGAACACATGCATATATGGTGGCACAGTGGGCATTATAACGGCATGCAGTTTACAGTGATAGCAGCAGGCCACCAATGATAGTATTTGAACATGGAATATTAGTAAAAAAAACATTTCAATATTTATAGAACAACAGGACAAATGTCTCAACAGTAGGTTTCATGAGAAACATACCCATTGATTTATGTGTTTAGATTATTACTGCAGATAAGGTGGGCGAGAGAGAGAGAGATGTCCGTTAACAACTGTATATGCCTGAAGTGCTCACAACTTTAAGGATCATTGATCTAATCATTACTTTACAGGTATTACCTCACTTTACAACAACCTATGGCCTTGGGTTGGGCAATGGTATGTTTGTACACAGTGTATAATTACAGCCTTCTTATAGCTAGTTTATACCTTTTCTTACATGGCAGACCTGTGGAGGAAATTTCTGTTAACACTCCCTGATCGTTTTTACACATATTCACAAAATCCTGGGTGAAATTATGCATACAGCTTACTTCCACTCCTGGGATTCGAACAGTGCCTGTTTGGGCCAAAAATACAACAGGTTTGTGTTTCATCAGAATGAACTACTGAGAAACGTCTTTTTCTTGTTTGCTTGTTTTCTGTCTAATACTCTCTTGGTTGTACAATCTAAAGTTGTCATTCTGACATTCATGCATAACACATATGTCTTGTAAAGCGCAGTGTAAAAAACATTGGTTAGCACAACATTACTATTCAGATATCAGATTTCTCCTATAGACATATATATATATATATATATATATATATATATATATATATATATATATATATATATATATATATATATATAAATGTTTGTGTGTGTGTGTGCATGTACATTTATATGCATAGTGATTTCAGTTCCATAGTAGTCACAAAACACTCACACGCATTATTTTTTCAACACTCCTCATAGGTTTATTTAGAAGGGACATAAACATCAGCATAGTGTTCTTGGCAAAATTAGTTGAAACAGAAAGCTTACGTAAAATTCAGACATTAAAACAATATTTTCATCTTTAAGGAAAATAACACAGTTGCATCACAATTAGAAAATGCACCTCTTAATAGGGAAAACTCTCAACAGCATCCTACACTGACAAGACAAACTCCTTGAGTGCAATAACGTTCATCTGAATTTCCTTAGTGGTATATCCACTGCATTTTACAAAATACATCATCTTCTACTCAGAGATGCTAAAGAATCTTCATCAGAACTCCTGCTATGGTTAGAGGTAGACAAACACACCAAGACTACTGAGTTTAGGCCTAAAATGTAGTTGGTTTTACCTTCACAAGACTTCAAGTTGTATCTGCCAATCTGTTATCGACAACACAGCCTGCAGAGTACAACATTGGATCAGTTACAACTGCACATATCTATATGTATATATCTATACAGGTATCTCTGCAAGGGAAATTCCATGAGCATCAGATGCCTGAAGCAAAAGACACAAAAGAAAACAACACCAATTGCTAGAGTCATCTTTTAAGTGTGCATCGGCAGTGATTCCTTTCTGTTTGGAGATTTCTCCCTTCTTCCAGTTGGTACACCTTGAACTGGTTAATATAAATAGTAGAGACGCAAGGGTGGAATGAAAGGGGCAGCCATTCTGGCTGCTAGGTGTTAGCTGATGTGATTCAGAGATGCTGATGTTGTCTAGTAGTTTTTCACTTCTGAATACCAGTAAAGAAACACATTTTGATATTGCCTTTCTACAGTATGAGGTACTTCAGATCATCATGTGCAGTGTAAGTTGCAGCATGCCACTTTCTACAAATTTAAGAAGTAGCTTGCTACAGTTTTAAAAGTAGAAAAATTCTCAGCCTTCAGCTTGGAATTAATGGGGAGGGATACAGAACCAGAACCTAACTTTCTCCTCAGCTTTAGAGCACCAGAGAGTTATAATTGAGAGCTGCAGGACTGGCACCATTCACTAGATGATACAGCTATGGCTCCTTTTATAAAGCTGAGTGGGAATGGAGGCCTGCCCTTCACATTGGGGTCTGTTGGGGAGGGTGCAGGTTTCAAAAACTCTTGAAGTGAACTTTTTTACCCTTTTGTATTTTGGCTATTAGTTTTTAACATTTCTGATGTTTTGTCATTTAATATTTAGTAATGGTTCTGTATATATTACATTAAATTATATTACATATATAGGCTAGCTGCTATTGCAAATTCAACAAACATTAAATGTGGCCATATATCTTTCTGTCAGTCTGTTGGTTAAATCATAAAAGTTCCATAACATCAGGGCAAAACACAATGGTAGGGGATGAACAGGTCATATGCCCACCCCCCAAAAAAAAGAAGAATACAGAGTATTGAAAGCACTAGTAACATAAAGTTAACATTTAAATAAATAACAACATCATGGGCCAGGTTCTGTAAATCATCTGAATCCAGTGCATTGTGCTGATATCAGCGGAACAGTTGCCAATAACTATGTAACATGTAAATATGTCACAGTGAACTCAAAATATCTAAGTGCACAGCGCAGTATCTCAGTATTAACATCATATATTACTCACTGATGCTCCATAAGTAATGAAAACTTATTTTCAAAGCATGATGTACATTAATAAAGTTGTAGAAAGAATCTCACAAACTAAGCAGCCTGACATTTATTAATACATATCTGTCAGAATCTCTCTAGTAAACTTACATACAACTATGGAATATCTTCATAATGTTTTTATGATTAAAATATGCTATTTGTCACTTATTGATTCAGACTGAATCTGTAAATTGTTGTAATAAATTTTTAATAAAGGTTAAGAGAAATTACAGCCACATTGCTGCAGTTATCATAGCTAACGATGGATGTGGACCGTGTGTGGGACACATACGCACACACACACACACACACACACACACACACACACACACACACACACACACACACACACACACACATACAAACACACACACGCACACAAAGAAACGAGGAGGTAAAAAAACAGATGCAAGGTATGGGTTAAGAAGAGGGACACAATAGGTATGCTGGAATTGAAAAATCTGATGGAAAGTTAGAGGGGCATGGGCAATGTTTTTTTTTTTTTTTTTGGTGGGAATAAGTCCCATTTTTTATTTAATTATTTTTTTAAGAATAGAAGGAAAGTAAAACTATTGAAAGGTGAGGATAAGGCCAACACAGCATGTATACTGATAGAATAAATAGCACACCACATGAGGGACAAAGGTTGGAAAAAAACAGTAGCGACAGGTAAGTTACAGAGAGGGCACATTGCACAACAAATGGAAAGTTGTTAAACAGGGTGGGTATGCATACTAGCCATGGTAAAATGCAGAAAAACATATCAACCTATACACTATCATATAGTTACATGATGAAAACTGTGTGACAGTCATACCAGGATGAGTATGACCAATGGTAGATGTGTGTTGTAGGGTAATAAATAGGGATCAGAGTCCACATTGGATAAATAAACACATATCCAAGTAGTTTGTCAGCCGTGCAAGTCAAGCAACATCACAGATGAGCAAACATACATCTTGGAATGCTAGATAATTGTAGCAGAGGACAGAACAGAAGCTTTGATCATGTATGTTAATGACAAGCATCCTAGCACAGTGCCAAACAGCAGTACTGCAGCAACCAGGAAATTGGCTGCTACATACACTAGTAGGTGTATGCAACCCAAACAAATGTGTACCGTAATGCATATATTTCACCTACATATACAATGTCAAAGGCAACACATGGGTGTAAGCATATATGTACAACTGTCAGTGGCCTAAATGGAACATTCACAGAAGCAATGTCAACACATACATACATACACACCAGTGACATGTAAGAATTATATATGTTCACAAATCCAACAATACAGCTCAAAAACTCCATTTGTGCACATGAATTTCATCAACATACAATGGTTAATCCACAGGTATAATGAGAACAAGGATGGATTGCAAGCAGTAGCCAGTGACTTACATGCATATGAGCTGCATCTGTACAATGGTCATAGAATTGGCACATGTTGACCTTGTAAATAAAATAAAACATGACAATGGACAATACCTGCAACAAAGGCAAACATATCTGCAAAATATAGTGTGCACCTACAAAGCTGGAAGGGAAGTGGACAACATGGGCCCACAACAAGGAAGACAATGATAAAGCAGGACAACAAGGTGAGGTTCCACACTGCAAATACATGTGTACACCACACAGAGTGCTGTTGAAGCCAACCCAAAATGCATTTAAGCAAATGGAAAATGTGTGTCACATGAGCAGTCTGCATTGCTGACCTCAACAAAAATAAGGGGGTATAAATCACACATATACAGTATTGTGTAATTATGTAACATCAACAGACATGGGAAAGAAAGTTAAGAATTTCCATCACATACTCATATACTGTCATGCTAAGGTGGAATAAACAACTGCAGTTGTATGTCAAGGATCCTGCTCATTACTGAGCTGCATGTTAACTGCCACAATGCATGGACAGCTGAATGTGGGAGCAAAGTGTAATGGCAATGTGTGTCATGCACATGTTGAAACATAACTACACATCACACAACAATATCTGCATTGTGTGTTTGGACCTGTGACACATACAGACATGAGTGACTGCTCTGATGGGAATGAACATTGTGAATGATCTCTTGGACTATCTCCATGAAGGAGTTGTTCATAGCACATCAACAGTCAGCAAATGCTGATATGTTAAAGGTACAATGGCGTATAATGTGTGTATCAGTGTGGATCGGACCATGTGCAGAGAACATAATTGAAAGTGTATACCATTTGGTGAAAGGTGATAATGTATATGAATAACACATGGATATGGAGATGTAGTGTAACCAAACACAGTATACTGTACTGTTACTGAAAAAATTATCATTACCATGCTGTATATGTGAACATTACAATGGCAGCCTATATAGTCAGTGAAGGATGACTGACCATATATATGACATACCTTTAAGTGACACAACATGGCATCAGCATTGTGACCACATGCTACACAACATGACATAATGCCAGTGCAGCAGTATAATAATCATGATACAAAACACATGGGCAAGGGCATGTACTTCTGTTGCACATACATGATATGGCAATAAAGAAATCTTAACCATACCACTGAGGTAGTGCTGGACTATGGCCATCATGTGTTGTCTGAGAATCTCTGTCACTAACATGCATGTTCACAGTGTAATTGTTACAACAGTAGCTGCATGTTAACTGCCACAATGCATGGACAGCTGAATATGGGAGCAAAGTGTAATGTCAATGTGTGTCATGCACATGTTGAAACATAACTACACATCACACAACAATATCTGCATTGTGTGTTTGGACCTGTGACACATACAGACATGAGTGACTGCTCTGATGGGAATGAACATTGTGAATGATCTCTTGGACTATCTCCATGAAGGAGTTGTTCATAGCCCTTACCATATCCTGAAAAAAAATCCCCATCATGTCTTTCATCTGTGTATTTGGTCACAACCTCCTGGATTTGCTCCTGACAATTGTCTCACTGTTGTTCCTGTCATTGTCTCCTCCAGGGTGCAGCAGATATGATGGCAAGAGCAGGTCCACCTTCTTCTTCATCATCATCATCATGGTTGTTATCTTCAGAGGACTAGGTCTGTGGCTTGGTTGTGTTCATTGCCATAGTCAGATTGATGATCATCCACGGGACCCATGCTCTATCAGGAAGAAAGATAACACAGGACAGAAATTACATTTGCATACCTATACTAGCAGTCTGCATAACATAACCCCTGTGACACAATGAACAGGCAGAAAACAGTCCTCATGAAATGACAAAATAGATTATTACCACAGTTTGTGTGTGAATATACTATGTAGTCCATGTACCTGTGCATGCAAAGAGTAATATGAACAGCCACCAACTGACATAGTTATTATAAAAATAAAGTGAGATGACAACAACATGGAATTATGTGAGTCATAAGACAAACAGCTATGCAGGCAGAATGGTCATTGTGTGACTCCCACATCAATTTAAGGAATAAAATCTACCAAATAGTACCATATAGTAATAATGTTCAATCATAAGCACAGTCACAGCCTGTAACACATAAAAATCTAGTATGTATTGGACTTGCTCAAACATTACTGTCTGTCTACAAGAATATGTTAAACCCACCTTCATTTATTAACAATCACTAGCCTGCAAAATGCAAACATCCTGATAATGCTTACTGATTATGAAATGCTGCAAATAATGCCTATGCTCACAACTATCCCAATACATAAGATACAAATAGTTTTAACAAAACCATCAAAGGTCTCATAGGTAGATGTCATACCCATGTTGGACTGAAGGACATGCGAAATATCCATCTCAAAATCTTGGTGACAGTTACGCAGAACTGATTGTCATTTACGTTGTGGCCTATATTTCAGAAACTATCTCCAGAAAACATGGTTTCCTGCTAAATGATATTTAAACATACATGATTGATGTAGTCCTCAAATAGCAGTGATATACATTGCTCAGATCAGGTTCTAAAAACTTTTCTTTTGAAGAATATCACAAGATCACCATACACATGTTGCAATGTTACACACACAGTCCTTTATATTTTGAAATATATTTGAACACAGAGGTAAGGACCTGAGATTCAACCCTGCAACTCTAAGCAACAAACACTCTTATCCTGACACCCACCTGCTTAGCTAATCCAGCTTTCCTGCGAGCATATGGTGAAAATGCTGAGAAAGGACTTGGGGTTATGACTGTGCAGGGATGGGTTACTAATATGCATCATGGCTTAGGATTTACAAAAAGGACAACATGTTGGGCATTTAGGTAAATAATTTGCAAGAATGAATTCATGTCAGTGCAGTTGTGAAAACCAACAACAGCAAATTAAAGTCTTCATTCATCAGACAGTGGGTCAGTGTCATGCATCACATGGCTTCTGTTAATAGACAAACATAAGTTGCTGTACATCAGGAATGCAGTAACGTATGTGGGAGGACTACATGTAAAGATATTCACTGGCAAAGTGCACATCATAAGTTGAATGCATACAGCACCGTATCTCCCTGTTCTGCATTTTAGAATGATTTGACACCCTTCAAAGATAAGGATGAAGTAGCTGTTGAAGTGAACTTAATAATGAAAGAAAAAAAATTACACTTGAAAGCAATTTTGCAAATGATAGCACATGAATGCATGTGGGAGGGCTACCTGTAAAGATATTCACTGGCAAAGTACACATCACAAGTTGAATGCTTACTTCACCGTATCTCCCTGTTCTGAATTTTAGAATGATTTGACACCCTCCAAAGTTAAGGATGAAGTAGCTGTTGAAGTGAACTTAATAATGAATGAAAAAATTACACTTGAAAGCCATTTTGCAAATGATAGCACATTCTATATGACTTTTTGGCAGAAATATGACAATCTCTTAGGTTCATAGGTAGGTACTAGGCTATTGGCCCAAGGGCCTACATAAGCCTAGCCAGCAAGGTTCATAGCTTATGCCACCCAAGAAAGTTATTTTCCTGTGCCACTGTCGAGCAGAGACACAGAAGTGATCCTCGGGGTGTATTTCCTATTTCCCATCCACTCATCAAGATTTTTCTTGAAGAGTGCTAATGAAGATCTTTGCTTGACATAGATGGGTAGCTTGTTCCAGAGTATAGGAAGTCTCTGGGACAGGAATCTATCCCTCCAGCATGTCCTGTTTATTGTGGTGACAAGGTTTAGGTCCCTAGAGTGTGTAGCTCAGAGGGATTGGGATTTTTTTAGGTGTAGCATGTCCAACAGCTCTGGGTTTGACATAGCTTTATATGTTAGGCAGAGATCACTTTGGAGTAGGCGATATGCTACAGAGTAAAGCTGGAGTTTTTTGAGGTGGTCAGTGTAGGGCATTTGTTTGAGGCCAGTAATCCTCTTTGTGAGGTACTTCTGTGGCCTTTCCAGCTGCTGCAGATGTCTTGCGTGGTACATTCCAAAAGGGGCATTGTACTCTATAATGGGTCTAATGAATGCTGCATAGAGGGGAACAATGACCTCTTTTTTCCTGGATGAAAACCCTTTTATGAGGAGGTGTGCCATGTAGAAGGACTTCCTGACTACTGTGGCGATCTGACTATCAAAGGAGACCCTACTGTCCACCTGGGTCCCAAGGTCTCTTATCATGCATTTGGTGTTAAGTAGATTGCTGCCTATGTGGTAGTTCATGGGTAAAGAGTTTTTACCAAAGGGGATGACACTGCACCTTTTGGCATTGAGCTTGAGGCCATGGCTCTGACACCAGGCATCTGTCTCAGTGAGGCCCTTTTGTAGGATGTCCACATCATTTAGGGACTTGACTATGGCTCCTAGTTTGCAGTCATCTGCAAACTTCATTAGCCAGAGGCCTTCTGTGTTAGCCTGTACTTCGGAGAAGTAGATACAAAACAGGAGAGGTACCAGGACGGAACCCTGTGGTACTCCACTTGTCACTGCTTTGAGGTTAGATTTGGAGTCTGCAACTTTTACAGTGTGGGTTCTGTCAGTGAGCCAGTTGGCAACCCATCTTGTGATGTAGGGATTTATACCTAGTTTAGTGAGTTTAGCTATAATTCCAGAATGGGGGATGGTGTCGAAAGCCTTGGCAAGGTCAAGATAGGCTGTGTGAACCACCTTAACCTCATCCACGGCTTTGGTGACTGCCTCAAAGAAGTCGATCAGGTTAACAAACTCGAACTGGGTGGGATCCAGAGTTTGGAGGTTACCAATGTCTTTGTTTATGAGTTCCATGATGATATGTTCCATGGCCTTGCAGACCAGGCTCGTCAGGCTAATAAGTCGATAGTTCCCGGGATCGGTGGTGGCTCCCCCTTTGTGGAGTGGGATAACTGTTGCTGTGCGCCAGTCAGTGGGCACAAAGCCTGATGCGAGGCTATTATTGAACATGGTGCTTAAGTGGGGAGCCAGTTCGTTCTGAAGTTCATGTAAAACGCAGACTGGGATGTTGCCCAGTCCCATGGATGCTGTGTTTTTGGCTTTAGAGAGTGCAGCTTTTACCTGCATAGTTGTGATTACAGGGACTCTGCATTCTTCCTGTATAGATATGGGCCCTTTAGGGGGTGAGAGGGGGGTAAAGTTAGCACTGAACCTATCTGCCAGGATGTTGGCAATATCAGTTGGTTCTGTAATTTTCTTAAAAGCTTTACACATAGCACTGTAGATAAAAAGGTGCTGTTGACAGAATATTACAGATTACAAATATATTTGTAGAAATTTGAAAAATAAGTATTTGTTATTTATTCACATGCAACAAATAAGCATTAATATTGATAAGCAGCCATGTAGAGCAGAATTTTGATAGTGTGTGAAAAACACAACAATAAGAATATAATGATGTTTCCTCCATGTGGAGATGAATTCACAGTACGCCAACATATATGCATACTTGCCGGTTGCTTTATAGGTCAAGCTACTAGCCAGCACATTTCTTTTTAATAAACAGTTACTGCTTGTATGTAACTGCACTCCTGTGGCTAAAAAATGAATCTGGAAACATTTGACACATAACCATAATAGGCCATAATGATCTGCAAAAATGACAGCTATCAAAACATATTAAAAATGAAAAGATATGTGTAGGCAGTTGGGCAGGCATTCCTCTTGGGTTAAATAAATGGGAATATAATATGAATGTTCACTTTATTAAGAGAAATAGAGTAAAGTAGTTACTTATGAGTTACATCTCACACATAGACAGGTAGACTAGACAATACTGTTGCACTATTATCGAAATGTGGAGTCATCAGCAGCATAGGCAACATAGGTATAGGATTTGTGAAATCATGTTTTTATATGCTGGAAAACAGATGTACATCTACACCGTTCAATATAACGTGCATTATTAACATTAGTAAATCAATAAACTACAGGGGAATATAAACCATACTAATATAGAAAAGAATTACAATGTTTACCTAATTATCCAGATGAGATAATTATAAGAACAGCTGCATGATGCTCATATATTCAGGATACAAACATATTTCTAATTCCTGTAGGAATGCTCAGGTATACATATTATTATAACACTTACTGTATGCATCCACCAGATGTGGGTGCACCTCAGCGACCCTCCGATGAAGCTCCTCTGCATCTCGGTGATGCAGATCTTTGTACAGCTGACAAACCTGCACTCCAGTCTGGTAGACCCCACACATCATCAATGCTCCCCCACAATCCATCCCCAAATGGCAATCATTGCAAAGTTCCATGGTCAGCATCTCATATGATGCTCCACTGACCACCGTTGACAGTCAACATCTGAGTGGCCTCAGTCCAGTTGGGCAGCCAGACATATTGAAGCCATCTAGAAGTTGCTATCTCAATACAGTTGATACTCCAATGAAGAAGTACACAGATCTGAAAATTGTTCAATGAAGTCCCACTCAGATCACAGATAGCAATGGTCTGATCTGAAAATGTATCAAAATCAATATTCAAAAGTGGTGCTTATCCTATGTTATGAGATCACTGGAAGAGAACATGCACCCTGCTTGGGCACTTGCATGGAGCACCTTCTTGTTACACTGAGTTATTGGTTAATGCATTGAATTTTGAGAATTTATATGGATGTTTACAAATGAGATTCCAGAAACTTGAATTTTAATCAACCTCATTAATAACGTAAGGTGTAAATGGCACTTGAAAGATGTGTGCATATAGTTGCTCTTACTTTCAGTTATACCTGTGTCATAGGTAGCTGATAAGGTAATATGGCACCTGCTAGCATTGCTGTTTTTTGGGAATAATAGCTCATTATAGACTCATATTAACATTACTCATTTTCAAATATATCTCTTTGGATTGAGGAATTTTTGGAAAATATGTTCATTATGAAAACATTTTTGTAACTTACTAACTTACTATAGTGGTGTGTAATCTAACTATATTCACACAGGTGTTGACGTCTATATCAAGGGTATGCCGTAAATTCTTATATGCAGTTGTACAGACAGATGCAAGCAGCAAATGTGAACACTACATTAGGGTGATTTTACAGATTATCTGTATATCTTGCAGGTGACTCCATGCACTCTGTGGTGAATATACGGAAAACTATGGATTCTGACATTGTCCATATATTGCTATGTACTATGTATTCCTTTAGCTGTTATGTATATTTACAAACTGATGATTCTTAAATCAAGTATTAGAGCTACTGGAGCAGTACAGAAAGAATCCGTGCTATCTGTGGAATGATTATTAATCCTGAGGTTTTCCAATAATTTCCGTAAGTTGTTGAATTGATAATTTACAGATACTTTCTGCTGATGTGGATGGCATTTACTGCTCAGTAGTGATTTTGTTGATATAAGGTCATCATGCATAGCATATCATAAGACAGATTGTTTCTGAATACTTGTCTGTTTAGGCTTCAATTGCATTACAGCTACAGCTATCACAAGTTTCTGTTGTACACATATATTTGTGTAGTATGTTAATGTGAAACACATGCTGACTGTGACTCTTGTGGCATGATGCTGCTGGATATCTACTGTAATGGGTTCAAATCCCACAGACTGCTTCTGCAGATATCACAAGTCATGTTGCTTTTACAGTTGGTATGTATACAGTCAGTGTTGTATATGTCAGATTACTATATGTCTCAGTGAGTATTTCATAGAATTTTGCATTACACAGGAATGCATACTCTTTATAGTGTCATAAGCTGCCCACATAATCATCTCCATAAACTGGCCCCCAAATGCATTTGAACATGTGCATATCATTGCCTTTCAGGTATACAATTGACCTAGGCATTGACAAGTTCTCCCCAAAGGAGAACAAGATTATAATAGATGGACTGCAACAACAAGAACAGAGACCCCTTGGATGGGCAGGAAATACAGTAAGAAGGAATGAAGTCTGGGTCAACCTCATCAACATGATTAATGTGATATGAAGTTACAATAGATTCAGTGATGCCTTTTGCCAGCTCTGCTCTGACATGATCTTCCATGCAGTCAACAAGGTAGGTTGGTTTGGAAGATCAGGGTATGCCACCAGTGGTGGCCCACCATTGACTGTCTCTGATGAGATCACACTATTTCTTACATTCTTGCATATGACGAGTGGGGAGCAGTGCATACTTGAGATTGGAATAGAAATAGGTATTCCAGGCCGCACGTGTATGTGTTACTTTGTATAACATTGGTAAATATAGAGTAAATCATTACATACTGCTGTTGCATGTACATTCATGTGTTGTCATTTTTGATTTTCAGCAGCATAGTTGCATCATGCACAGGGATCTATACAGGGTGAGGATAATTATCAACATAAGTGTAGTGATATATAGTCACACAACTGCAGTACAGACAGAACAGTGCAACCAACATGCGCAATGTTGTCTGCATTGATGTTCACAGGTCAAGCTACTTCTGCACAACACCAGGAAATAGCAGGTGAGTGTCTCCATACATTGTTAGTGTGACCACTACCTGTTATTGTCTTTGTTTCAAGTCACATCACCACTGTCTAGTGTCATACTAATATTCTCTAACATTGTAAACTTCAGACACACAAGCCACACAGGTACAAGTACAGACAGGCCAGGTTTGTTACTGCATGTTCATAGATTGCAGCAATGTGTAGCAGACCTATATTGTATGTTGTATGACTTAATGTTGCTGTTTTTTCTACACAGGACCATCTAGCCAATAGGTGCACTGTACATCATGTGAGTATCAGTAGACCTAGTTAGTGTGTCATATTTGTCATCATGTCATTATTCCATTGCCTACAAACATGACTGTGTTATCATTCTCTTTACATAACCACTGTAAGAGCTGCAGTACAACACATGAACTCACAGGCAATCTCTGCCTAACATACAAAGCTATGTCAAACCCAGAGCTGTTGGACATGCTCCACTTAAAGAAATCCCAATCCCTCTGAGCTACACGCTCTAGGGACCTAAACCTTGTGACCACAATAAACAGAACATGCTGGAGGGATAGATTCCTGTCCCAGAGACTTCCCATACTCTGGAACAGACTACCTATCTATGTCAAAAAGAGCTCCTCATTAGCACTCTTCAAGAAAAATCTTGATGATTGGATGGGTAATAGGAAATTCACCACGGGATCACTTCAGTGGTTCTGCTTGACAGGGGCACAGGAAAATAATTTTCTTGGGTGGGGAAAGCCAGGGTACATTTTTGGCTAGGCTTGTATAGGCCCTAGGGCCAATAGCCTAGTACCTACCTATGAACCTATGTACCTATGAACAACATAGGAAGTCTGTCAGTGGCATCCTATATTGCCTAGATAAATAACTTATCTGTCATACATGTCATTGCTGTTATTCCTGCTGTTGTCTGTGTCCTTCTATATATTTATAGGACTCACTGTATCCTTTAATACAGTTGGAATAGTCCATGCTGGCAATGTTGTGATTAACACTGCTATGACTTTGTTTCCCTACAGCATTTCCATTTCATCCCTCTCCTCCATCCCCATCTTTCCACAAGGACTTGTTAGGCGTGTGTTGTATTCCTCGCCTATTTCAGGTATGTTGATATGTAGCATAATTGTCAACTCCTTGTTATATAGATTCCATGGCCAATACACAGACAATACCCCATGGTAAGTCATTATTATCTGTAACATTTCAGTCAGATATATGTGTCATATGTTTTTAATGATATACAGCATGTAACATAAGCATGTTCTCCTGACCTGTGTTATCTGTCTCTTCTTTTAGCACATCAACTGCCTTTAGCATCCATTAGCCCATCCACTGATCCCGACATGGAATCTGATGTATCTCAGTGTGGAACAGGGCCTCTGGCACAGAGGACAGTGACATGGTGATACAGTCTGGTCAAGATGGTCACAGTTATGTGGATGAAGCTGTAGTTTCAGATGTGGAAGAAAACTTGTCCAGCCATTCTGACAATGAGTGGACACTGGGTGGTGTACAGGATGAGGCCTGTGGACAACAGACCCATGTTGAGATGGCTGCTTATGTTAATAGTTCTGCACAATACATTGATACTACCATTGAAGAAGATGTAGATTGCACCTGGTGTGAATGGGCACATGGCAGAGAGTGCCCACTTTCTGCTACAGGCAAATGTATATTCCCAGCAACACCATGGATCTGACATCCATGCACTTGCCCGTGCCACAGATAATTTTGCATAACAGCTGGGTGTGCTGTATGAGGAACACGAATGCAGACACATTGATGTAATTGTGTCATTGGCTGCACAGAATAAAAGTATGTTTTCTATGGCATGGTATGTAGAATCACTGGTCACTACAGTACTACAGCAGTGCCATAGTACAAGTAGGATTATGCATGCCCTGACTGTATTTAGCTGATTACCACATGGGAGAGAGTGGCCCCCTCTCAGCAGAATAAACCTTGCCTGTCTTGCATCAATGCCTATGTTCCATCATTCAGACAATTCCACTGCTGGCCCATCTAATATTGGCTTGACGGTCAGGATTACACATTCAAGTTGCAGTCATGGTCCTTCCCACAGTGTATCTCAACATGCTGGTGTCACCCTATCAGTATCCTCTGTGCAGCAACCTGAGCCAAGAGTTTCCATATGTGGTTGGGGCAGACAGGATAGTGGTGAGAGCCATCAGTATGGGATATCTGGACTGCATTAGAGTAACACTGGCAGTTGATCCGCTTTGTCTGGTAATGTAAGTTTCATGCCATGTAGATGATGATTGCTGTGCAGAACACTGACAATGTCATCTGTCTGTGTTCACTGATATGTCTGATGCCACGGGAGTCCTACATTTTACTAACCATAGGTGACTCCATTTATTACATTATTTTACCTATACTTTACATTGATATATTTTGCTTGAGATATTGACAACATTCCTATATTATGTCCTGATTTGCTTCCCTGCTTGCATTTTTTATAGTAGATAGATAGGAATGTGTTTTACAGATGTCTAGCTCTTACACCAAAATGAGTCTGTATGAATACCTGTGTCAGCTGTGCCCTGAGTTGATGATACCTGTTGTGATAGATTTGTATATGTACACACTTTTATATGTTATGATTATATTGTTATGTTTGATGCTTAGTCAGTACATTTAGTGGGTAAATGCTGTTAGATGCAATCTGTGCTGCTGTGGTGGGGAAACACCTGAAAATCAATATTTTATGTGTGTACTTCTGTACGTGTGGCTTGTTATGACTCAAAATCGTGTACCTGACACTGCTGTATTGCCAGAGTCTGCACTTGTGGTCAAACCTTCTGTCATCCACTCCTGTGTTTTTTTCCTCATTAGTACCCTTGGTCCCCCACTAATAGCTATGGGAAGTCATCTCCAAACTTCAGGGTTTCTTGGGATAGTTAACCCGCACCTGCAACTGAAAGACCACCATGTGCTGTTGTTAGCATGTTGTGAAGTATGGCATACATCATCTATGTTGTCTCCACAGGTGTGTATTGCATTGCACCTCCAGATGTATCCAGACATCTGATCCTAATCTTCAGAACAACAAATGCATGCTCAATGGTATTTCAAGTTCTTGTGTGTGCTCTATCTCAGGACTGCTCTGCAGGTTCTCTGTATGGGGGTTATTAGCCATGGCACAAGTGGATAATCAGAGTCACCAGTTGTGGGAAGTAAACACATGTGTTGTCAGCATGGATACTATTGGGAGGGCTGTCCTTAGCTCACATCTTAGCTGTGTTCCTGTAATAACCACTAGTAGTCCTTCAGGTATTTCACCTTGCTGGAATGTGGCCTTCCTGACCACTTTCCCTCCACATGGCAGCATTATGGACACTTTCAGGGTGTATAGCCATGATGTTTGTTATGTTGCTATCTGTCTCACATACCAACTGGCTGTTCAGGGATGGCCACCCCTTTCTGTTAATATATCTGTCTACTTCTGGCTGAATTGGGTTCCTGATAGGGATGTAGGTGTAGTCTATTGCATTAAGTTCATGTGGAAAGTATGAAAGGTTATATACTCCACTTCATGGGGGTAGATGGAAATTGTATGTTGTCATCCACCTTGCTGCATATTGCTGCCAAAAATTTGAAAGAATACAATCGGCAGCTGTCTGTGACACTCTTAAAGCACCCACCATGTATCTCTGGAATGTATCTGATACAATTACACTGAGGCTGAGACATACCTTTGTTTCAGGTGGAATGGAGTTGCCTTGCAATGTCTGCACAGACATATATAGGGCACACATATTGCACACAGCCTGCACCAGCTGCCTGTCTAGGTGATACATGTCAATTATTTGTTGATTTGACAGTTTGCTTAGTTGCAGCCTTGCTCTCTGTCTAGCTGCTTGCTTTCTAGGCTGTATTGCCTCATCCTCCTCCATGGCTTGCAGGACCGCAGCCTGTTGCAGTTCATTCAATGCAGGTTGCATTTTTTTTTTTACTTTTTATCAGTATTATTCCAATATATTTTGTAGTATTAGCTTCCGTTTCATGTGATGCAGTATGGCATACATCAAAGCTTTCTGAAATAGAGTCACTGTTGTAGTCTGTCATATTTAAGTTACTTTGGAAGTGCATGATGTGTTTTGGAATGCAATGAGCATGTGCAGAATCTGTAATTATCCTATACTGAATAGTTAAGTAATCGGGCTGCTTGCAGTGTGTCTTCTGAAATCATATTCACAGCTGGTATGTTGAAGTCTTCCTTCACAGTGCTGCATTATCTGCGCATAGCTTTTGGAATCTGGCCCCATGACATCTGGTTAATGAACAGCATGGGCGCGTCATCCTTACTTTAGTGAATGAGAAGAAAACTATAATAAAGACACTATAAACACTAATCATGTTACAATAAGATTGCCAAATTTGCAACAGATTCCACACATTCAACCCATCACTGTCAATGCCTCAGAAATCTTTCTTGGTTGGAATTATCTCATGTTATGAACTATAACCAATTAATAATGGCTCACAAAATAATGCACAATCCTGACAATGTACCTCCCCTAAAAAATCTCCTACAATCCTATTCTAACATCTGTAATCTTTGATCATCTAACAAAGACTTACTCCAAGTAACCAAAGAATACAATACAGCAGGCAACTCTCTTTACTTTAACTTTGTTGCCAAAAATTGGAATAGCCTTCCACATAGTATTAGATCCATAAGTAATCTTAATCATTTCAAAATATCTCTCCATGTAACACTCCAGGTTAGTTATTAACTTAGCACTATTTATACAATTTGACTGCATGTACTAAGTCTGTTAACATATCTCTTCTAACAACACTACTTCTCTATAATAGTTACATTCCAAGCTGCAACTCTCACCACGGAAGTATTACTAACTATGCACTACTTTGCCTAAGTGATTCTCCCTACTTAATTTCCTAACTAATGTTATGTCCCTCCACATATATAAGTTCAACCATATATTTGTCTATATTCAAGTGTTAAGTCTTGTTCTATTTGATACTATGTATATATTTTTGTTTTTAAATTTTTATCTTGTAAATGTGTTAACACTTTTTTTTTTTGTCTATAATTTCTATTACTTGATGTAATGACTGTATGTAAACTTAAGCTGGAGCTTTTCTCCCTGGGCCTCCACCTAAAAGCATTTATATTACGTAATCGAACAATGAAATGTTCAAACACATAATAATCAACCCCAAAATATCGAAATGCCGTAATGTTGAAAAGCAAAAAAAAAAACCACCCAAACAAACATTAAAACACTCTAAGCGGGGGGGCAAGCCCTACTTACCCCAACACCCCCCGCTACTTCAATATACCAACTCCGAGATCGCACTACAGTGCAGACAATGGAAAACTTCCATGTCCGCACTGTACAGAGATCTTCATTGAACCGTTCCACATTCTGACAGTTCGATATTTAGGTGTCGATTATTATGTGTTTGAACATTTCACTGTTTGATCACGTAATATAGACCCACTGAAAATGGGCACTATCCCAGTCAGACCATCCAGGTAAACAAATGTAAAATAATAAAATAAATAAAAATATAATAAAAATGTGGTATAAGAACATTGTGATGCATGTATGCTTAATTTAGAATTCTGTTTCAAATTTGTTTTGTGATATTGTGTCAGATCACTGCATTTGCACAGCTTCTATTTGTTTCAGGTTCATTTGATACTTTTCAAATGTATATTATAAACAGTTGAACCCATTAAAACATAAATAACTACACAAATGAGTAAATCAGAAGCATTGCAATTCATAGAAGAGAATGGCCACCAGTGTAATTGATTAGTTTTTATGCACAATTTCTGAATGGATTTACAGTTGTTTTTTCTTTTCTAGTATGATATTTACATCAGTTACAGAATACATCACATATCTCCAAAAAAAAAAAACCTCCAGGATTCAGCAAGCTCTGCACGGTGGTAGGAATAGTGCAAGAGCTGCTGCACGTAATATGGCCGACGAGCGATCCAGAAACGAGCTCCCGGGATGTGCATGAGCACTCCTACACTATTCCTGCATGAACACCACTGCTATATGCTAATTACCCCATTTTCAGGTGAAAACCATGCTAACAAGGTGAATTAGTGATCCAGGAAGCAGGAAGGCATCTGTGCAGGAATAGTATAACCTGCAGAAATGTATTCGGTTACTAACCGCATACATTTCTGCAAATTACAAAATGGAGGCATGACAGCTCCAAAGAAAGCATGCAGTCAATGAAGTAGGCATGCCAATGGCCAAATATATGGCCATTGGCATGATAAATAGTTGTAAAATTATAAAAAATAACTTTTAGTTTTTTGTTTTTTTTTTTTTTGGCCTATTTCGGCAATTTAAGTGTAGGGCAGCGGTGCACAAAAAGAATAAGGCTGAAAATAAGAAAAAAGGTTGGAAATAAGCTTTCAAACCCAAATCAGCATTTTGCCATGATAGTCAATGGCATGCATAAGACACCAATACCAGGGAATAGTGGTTGTCCACGCGGTGGCGCAGCGGTAGTGTTGTTGCCTCGCAGCAAGATGTTCTCCCATTCGATTCTCGGCTGGAGTGCGGGGAGTGCCTTCTGTGTGGAGTATATATGTCCTCCCCATGGTTGGGTGGGCATTCGAAAGACATGCGTAAATGGGAGTGCCTTCGTTGAAAGTTGAATGTCGAGCTGGCACCTTGGCGTTCATGAAAGCCTACTGCCAATCATTAGCAGACCGGAGGTCCGCTGTGGCGACCCCTAACTGGGAAAAGCTGAAAGACAACAAAAACAACCAGGGAATAGTGGTTTGCTAAGAGGGGAGGCTCAGTGTGAGTGTGGTAACTATTAATTAGCATTCTGGTTTATGCAAATTAAGGGATTGATACTGAATCACAGATTTTCTCTCAGTGTTAGCTTGCACCCAACCGTGTAGGTGCAGCAACACCATGGTATAGGTATAGGAGGCAGATGACCTCATAAGGGGGAGTGCCATACATACTGTAAGCTTATTGGATCTCTGTGGCCCGTGTTTGCCCTTAGCACAGCTGAGGAAGGGAGTGTACTTGAGGCTGCCTAACAGTGTTTACACTGCCTAAAAGGGTGTGCACACCACATACCGGGTTTTAAACAAAACAAAAAAACAGGAAATAGCAGCTCTGTTCACATATGAGCACTAGGTATGCGTGCCGTGCCTATGTGCTTAAACAGGAAGGCAATGGGAAGGGAAAACAGCAGTAGGAAGGCAGTCAAGGAGAACTAGCATAGCTGGCAGGTGAAATGTATCAGAATCAGCCAATTACACACTGAACAGCCTAGCACACTGCTATAAACTATGCAAACACCTTTCAGTCTGTTTTTTCCCACAAACACTACACCACTGATGTACACAGATGGGGAAATTTTACCTGACAAAACTAACAAAATTTTGGGTGCTGATGTTGCTCTCATACCTCAATTTGTGCAAGAGGCTGAGGGTGGTGAGGATGTGAATGCTAATGACCAAGCCACAGTGAGGAAAAGGAAAAGAGTGTAGAGGCCCAGGGTAACCTACTAGGGGCTACATGAGTTGGAGATAGTGGAGTCCGATAGGGTGGACATGGACATTCTACAGAAAATAGTTGAGCTGTGCCTGCCACACCTCACACATAGAACCAACAGAGGGGAACCCATCCCACTGGATACCAAAGTATGTGTAGGCTTAAGAATACTAGCCACAGGTACCTTCCAAAGGCCAACTAGGGATATCATGGGGATCTCACAGGCATCAGCATCCAGGGTACTCCACCAGTTCCTGGATGCCATGTCAGCACGTGCCCATGAGCACATATATTTTCTCAACACCCATGAGGTGCTGACCAGCAATATGCGTCTCTTCCACCAAATAGCAGAATACCCTGAGGTAGTAGGTGCTATAGACTGCATGTACATACACATCAAAGAACCACCCAGTGAGTGGGGTAGGGTATACATAAACCACAAGAGCATCCCCTCCATCATTTGCCAGGTCGTGTGTGATGCCCAGGGCATTATCTTTAATGTGTGTGCTGGCAGCCCTGGAAGCTATCACGACTCCCACATCTGACATATGACACAGCTGTACCAGTCATTTGCCAGTGGGAACATCCCATATGGGCACCTAGTGGGGGATGCTGGTTACACACTGAAACTGTGGCTGATGACACCCCTCAGAATTGCACACACACCCATACAAGAGCTCCATAATGAGGCACATGCACAAACTAGAATCATAATAGCGCATGTTTTTGGGATGCTGAAGTCATGGTTCCTCTGCCTGGACATATTTGGTGGAGCCTTCCACTACTCTACAGTTACATGTACACAAATGTTCATAGTATGTGACATGCTACATAATATGATCCTGCAGAAACAGCTGCAGCAGGAACAGCACAGGGCAAGGCCACACAGCCCACCACCATTGCCAAGGCCATCACAGGAAGAGAGGGACTTGGAGGAGGAACTACATAAGCCTGCCCATGTAGGCAGAAGGAGTCATGCCCAGTATGCCCAGGCCTTGGCAAAGAGACAATGCGTAGCACATACACTGACACAGTAGGGACCCAGGGAATGACACCTTTCTCTGACTCACACATACAGAAAAAGGGATGCAAACATGACACTACCTGTGCTTTACCATGTATAGGGAGTGTACTACGTGCATCTGACATAGTCAGCACTCCAGCACCATCCTCAATACTGGCACAGCCACAAGGTAAGTCAGTCTTCCTATCAATTTCTGAATGAAGAAGTATGTTCTGATAATTGTATCTATGGTATGGATGTGAGCATGCAAAGGAATCAGGTGGCTGAATGGGATGGCGGCAGATATTGGACACCTATATGGGCAGCATGAAATCCATAACAAATACTGCTGTCAACATACTAGGCAGTAATAGACAAGGTGACAAATCCCACTGCAATACATGTGGTGCCCCAAATGTGTGTACATAGGACACACACATGCTTATCAGTGCAGCTCACATACCCACCACCAGACTCAGCCAGCAGGACAGGTGTAGATGACCATAAAGAAAGGCTGGGCTAAGGCCTCCAGTTGTTGGCAATGGTTAACAGCCCTCATCCAGACCTACACAGACAGACTACAACAGGTCTGGCAATTGTATATCAGTTCTGAAGGGTACGAAGTCAGAAATTGAAATATAGGTTAATAAAACCTAAGATCTGTACTCTACTGATATGAATCTAGTGTACATGATAGATCAGAATACAAAATGAAATGGAAGCCAGCAGAGTACCTGAAATACCAGTACAGTCATAGCAAATGTTTAAAGTCATCAGGTGTGCCTCCCCCCCCACAATCCCATGTAGAAATGCAGTAACATGTAAGTGTGAGGTGTAATAACAGTGGAGCACAGATTACCCAAGCTGGCCCAATCTACAGGATAGAGTGTTGCATGTGTACAATATGCAGGGGTCCATGTGACAGGTTGTCATTTGGTCAATATTGTGTGGAAGTGGTCAGCACATAGGCATGGAGGGCTGTGCCTTGGTGGCCTATGGGCAGTACTGTGGATGACAGGGCCATGTTCAAACAACTGCAGTGCCAACCACAATGTTTCTCAGCAATACCCATGTTATCAGTCATCCAAACTCGCTGTCCAGATGTCAATATCTGTTACTGTCTGAAAGATAGGCATACCATAAATGTGGGCCCATGCACACACACAGTACACAGGTGGAAGTACCCTAGATAGAATGCATAAAATGTAACTGTCAACTGCACACAACTTTGGAAGTGTACATGCAAGTTAGCAGCACATTAGTTGTCTGTGTAGTATGAAATACTGATGTAGGCTGGACAATCACTGGGAGACCACAAAAGGCACAGCTATGAAGTAATGAGAAACTGCCTATGTCCCTGCATAAGGCAGCATAAGGTGAATGTCCCAGGTATATCTGTGAGTCAGCTGCAAGTAGCTTCCATATCACATATGCACTCAGCTTACCCCACCATCAGCCACAGGTTTATCACAGGTTATATCCTTGCTGTTGGGAATGACTACAGTATGACCCCACTTCTGTATGGGAATACCCATCGAATGCAGCATGCTAAAGAGGTGTCCTATGCAGGTGTGTCCCTAGCTATAAGCAGCACCCTGCATGCATCTGGAGCAATGGGTCAGTATGTACAGGAACTATTGCCATTAACACCTCAAACACTTACCCTGTCACCCCAGGGGAATCCACTGGCTGGCAGCCTGGGAATGTATGAGTGACAGAATGCACTGGCCTACTACAGATGGCCTGCATTACTACCAAATGGCCCATAGTCCTCTGTCAAAGGCCTGTGCCTCACCCGTAGTGCCAATGTATGGTATCTCATGGGGTCCCAAATAAACTAACAGTCAACAGAACACAAATGCAAGGCCATATTGACAAATCCCAGTAGCATGCTCCCCATGTCCTACTGCATGAACTGGGGGGCAATCCATAAATACTGCTGGGATGAAGAGCCAACTATAAGGATACTTCCCAGATATTGCTCGCATAATGTTAGGATGAGGCTAGAATAACAGATTAGGGGGACGTAGATGCATGATCCTCAAGGAGTTTGTGAAGTCTGAAACTCTGATGTGTGCACATACTACCCCTGTCTGCAAACCCAGTAATGGGTGGCTACAAACCTGCCTGTAAGCCACAACGTGAAGGGGAACTGACCAGATATATGAGCCCTGCCTCTTGGTAACCTGGGTGAATATGTACAGCTGAGAGGTATGGCCACAGCAGGATATGGACATTCTGTTAAGTTGATATATGTACAACAAGGGGATCCTCAGCCACCATACTACCAAGGTGCTGGACCATTTACACAGACCCATCAGTAAGTGTCTGCAGCTACCCTTCCAGAATGGTGGAGGTGTGCAAGAATGTGTAGGCTGTGGACCACAGTACTGGACTCAGCTTCATTCATCTTGTATTTCCCAGTAAATAACTGTGAGCAAATAATTATATCTGTCAGTAGTCAATAAAATAGTACATATGACTGAATATGTCTGCTAACACCAACCATGTAACACAAGCAGCACAGACAGCAATAGTTACAGTATCCCCCTATCTGTCACCCATTGTGACTCCATATTCTCAACCTATCTACAGATATCCTGCAGATACAGATTGCAATCTGTAGGTTGAGAACACCAAACACTGGACTGGAGTGCAACCCTACCTGGAATGGATTCACACACTCAATACAGAAGGCCATACCGGGCATACTCCTACACTTAGAGAAATGAAGCACATGTCTGACAACACAGTGTACTATATATATCTGTTATTTGCAGATGTCTGTGCATAGACACCAAATTGTATACCAATTATGCTTCACACACACATTGAATAGGAATACTCACACATATCCAAGGCCAACACATTATACTATGTCAAACATACACACACACACACACACACACACACACACACACACACACACACACACACACACACACACACACACAGATGTGGGGAAGAGAGAAACAGACAGTGACAGATAAAATTCCATTATAAGGCCTGTCCCACCCATTACACATCCAATTGGCTGATAGTGCATGATGTGCAGATGTCAATCACTGTAGGCATTCCTTTTGGTAGCCCTCAGCCCTATAGTGTCTCTGGTGCTTATGATAACTGTGTAACACAATAGTAAAAAACAGTATTCGTGTAGCATTTGCATGCTCAGTCCTGTCAAATGTAAAGTTGTGTGTGACTGAGTGTGTGTGTGTGGGCGTGTGTGGGCGTGTGTGTGTGTGTGTGTGTGTGTGTGTGTGTGTGTGTGTGTGTGTGTGTGTGTGTGTGTGTGTGTGTGTGTTTCCAGAGGAATGATTTATGGCCCATTCATACACAATCTGCACTTCCCATTGCCCATGCTACCACTCCTGCTGATGTCCGTCACCTTGAAATAATCCTTTGGCCAATTGTCAGTCTTCTAAGCTCCATGGCGATTGTGGTAACTGTGTAATACTGTAATGTAGCAAACTAGTTAGGTAGGAGTTCTAATCCTAGTCCTGGCAACTGTGACAATGTGTGTGTTTGTGTGTGAGTCTTTGTTGACACCTGCATTTGTGGTCATTCACACTTACTGCACTTCCCTCACTCCTCCTTTAGCAATGCAGCTGATGTCATACACCTTCAAAGATATCTTTGGACAGCTCTCTAAGATATAACTGCTGTGGTGCTTATGATAACTGTGCACTACCATAGTGTAGCAAACTAGTTAGGTAGGAGTTCTTACTCTGGTCCTGGCAACTGGGAAAATGTGTGCGAGAGTGTGTGAGTCTTTGTTGACACTTGCTGTTGTGGTCATTCACACTTACCGCACTTCCCTCACCCATCCTTTAGCACTACAGCTCATGTCACTCACCTTCAAAGATATTTTTGGACAGCTTTCCAACATATAACTGTCGAGACGCTTGTGATAACTGCATAATACATTAGTGTAGCAAACTAGTTAAGTAGAAGTGCTAATCCTGGTCCTGGCAGCTGTAAAAATGTGCATTTTTCAGTGTGTGTCTTTGTTGACACTTGCTATTGTGATCATTCACACATACTGCACTTCACTTACCCCTCCTTTAGCACTGCAGCTGATGTCACTCACCTTCAAAAATACCTTTGGACAGCTCTTCAACATATAACTGCCATGGTACTTTTGATAACTGCATAATACTGTAGTGTAGCAAGCTAGTTAGGAAGTAGTTCTAATACTGGTCCTGGAAACTGTGAAAATGTGTGTTAGCATGTGTGAGTCTTTGTTAACACCTGCTTTTGTGGTCATTCACACTTACTGCACTTCCCTCACCCCTCCATTAGCACTGCAGCTGATGCCACTCATCTTCAAAGATACCTTTGGACAGCTCTCTAGTATATGACCACCGTGGCACTTGTGATAACTGTGTAATAATGTAGTACCAATACATAGCTAGGCAGGGGTTTGAAACTCTGTACTGGCAAGTGTGTGTGGGTCATCAGTATTCTGTGTGGGTGTTGGTGTGTTTGTGTAAATAACAATATCCATTGCAGGGTGGGGTTTGCTACATTTTCATATTGAGGACCCATATGCCCCAGTGTCACATTACAAGACCAACAATTGACAAACACCATAGAGGTTTTTGTAGACAATACACAGCCATACATTTATAAATATGCAACCATTATAATACTCAGAGACCTCTCTCTACCCACAGATCATACACAAACATACTTGGATCTTTCTCTCTTCCTTTCTTTCTTTCCCTCTGTCTCTCAACCCCTCACTGGTAGATGTGGAAAATGCATCTGTTTTTCATAGTCAGCAGCTTGACTTTGGTAGGTAATGCTCATGATCAGCTGATGGCCTGTGCACACATTGGAGTCCTCCACTTGCTAATTGCATGCGGAACACCTGTGGTATCATTCCTATAGCCAATTGCATGGAAACACACTCTTATAATTAAGCAGTGCAAGTGGGTTTTGGCCCTTCTCCCTCACTGTGAGCAGGACTTTATGTGGGTGTGTGACAAACAGCATCGCAGAGGGTAGTTGGAAATACCTCTTATAATAAACACTGTGGAGACAGGCCAAAAAACTGGAAGGGGATGTTCCAGACATGGGGACAGAATGTAAGTATTGCTGTTCTACATTTGAAATAATGTTGGTTTAACAGGGTGTGGGTATGGCTGTTCTGCATGATTTAACGTCTGGCATGACAGTGTTATGTGGTTGAGAAAACTCTCACCTATAAGGCTATCTGCAGACTAGCCAGAATTTGGAGCCTGAGATTTGGTGTGTTATTCACACATTTTCTGTCTTCATATATGCAGTAGCATACTCTGATTATTGTACTCAGGAAATGGTAACATCCATGTGTGTTACTGACTTCATATCCCTCAGAAGAGATATGTCACAACAAACCCTGTTAAACCAGCAATACTCTCAGTTTATAACTACAATATGTTAATATTGGCCCTGTGTTTGTGCTTCTGTCCCCCAAGTCTGTCACCCTTTGTTCATGTCATATGTCATGCAGTAAGAGGCGGACCATTATTTAGTGACATAATTCTTGATATCAAGCCAGTGATATATTAGACTGCTAGACGTGTAATGTATAGGAGGCCTAATAGTTGAGGAAAAAAACCTGGATATTCTGTGGTAGTCTGTACAGTAGTGAAGTCTGTATACATATGGTGATTGTTGACAGAGTGTCTGTATTATGTAGACGTGTATTGTGATCATGTTATTTGGCCTTTGTACAGACTGAGGTAGATGTCAATGTTTTTGGTCCTGTTCTATCTGACAGTGTATGTTGCTCCAGTTTCTGATACCCTATCAGTCTATATGTTTGTAGGGCCAGACTGAGAAATGTCCCATACCACAATCAGGCATCAGACTACACTGTGAATTGGTCCAGTTTATTTAGGTTTAGTGTGTGAATGGCAAACATGATGATGACTTTTGTTCACACAGGCCGTAGTCTGTACTATTACTTAGGCTTACCATTATGTGACTGTGACTGTGTTGAGATTGGTTGTGGGCATGCGCTTTCAAACTGGTATCTGTTACTCCATGCTTTTACATGCCTGTAGTTTCTGCTATATTTGAAATTACATGTGTATTCCCCCATACATAAATTGGGGTAATAGTGTTGTGGCAGTCTGCCTGTAGTGTAGAGAGTGCTTGGTGACATGCCTAGCAGCACAGTGTATTTACCCTAGCATGATGTTATGTCCAGATATTTGTCAGATGTACTGTTGCCTGGTCACCATACGTGTTGCGTATTTCTGAAAAAAGTAGTGGGCTGGTGTGAAGATGTATATCACTAACTAGTGTGAAGTATGTAGCTTGGAATCTCTGCTCCTACAGTTAACATGTGTTAAGACAGACAAGAAGGTGTGAATGCATCAACTGTGTGAGCTTATCTAGTCCAGTATGTCTGATATATCCCCATTTTCTTGCATCTAAACATCCCTTTTGTTAGGCTTGTTCCACATTCATGCACTAAGGTATTCTGTGTATACCTCCTGACTGACCAGATTGTTTTAGACTGTCCATGTTTATTGCTCATATTGCTTCTGTATTCCATAGGATTATTACTGTGATTTGTGTGGTACTTTACTATGATGATTTTATAATGTCTGTCAGTAACTGATGGCGTACATGTCAGTTTCAGAAGAGCCTTCCTTCACATGTATGTTGACACAACCCCTGACACTGTAGCAACATTCTACATTTATAACTGCAATACATACATTATGTTTCCATGCACTAACAGGTTAAGAGTTATGGTACTGAGGTATGACTCCACTACATGCCATGGGCCTATGTTATACATATATATATATATATATATATATATATATATATATATATATATATATATATATATATATACATTTATTTATTTAACATTTATTAACTGAGAATGTCCGACTTGGAGCAAAGCCAATTTTCAGTGGAGGCCCAGAAAGAAATGCTCCAGATGCATGTCTTTATAACATGGGAGAAAAGCCGAGCACCCGGGAAAAACCCACACGAACACAGGGAGGACATGCAGACTCTGCACAGAAGGCACCCCAGCCAAGAATTGAATGTGTAATCATGAGTGCTGCATATACCTTCTGAGATGTATTCTACCATATTAATCTGATATGTGTATATTTACATATAAGATCATCACTGATTCAACACCTTTTTCACTTACAAGTACTAAACAATTGTAGTACTCACAGCAGTTGTTCACTACTATTCAGTATGTGTACTGAGTAATATATTTGAAAAGCAGCAGACATCTTCACAGCTTAGTAGTTAACTGCTGTGACTGTGGTGTACATCATCCTGGGTTCTAGACTTGCAAGTGCTGTTTATTTTTTGGTAGGCAGAACAAGGTCTGTTGGATACAGAGTGGTTAAGGCAGTTTTGATCAGCTTTAAGTGGGTTTATGCGATGGTAAGTGGTGCTAATGTGCAGTTAAATGAAAAGCACTTACATCATGTAGGCTTTGCCTACCAGTGTGCAAATCTGCTTAGCATTTACATTTAAGTAATGCTTACTCCTGCTAAGCATCGCTCACCCTTGCTAACTAGTGATCACATTCACGTCTGATAAAATAGCAAGGTAATGACATCTTTAATTAGTGTATTTAATTCCATGTACAAAACATGCTTCTATGTGCTGTCATTACAGTAGCAAGGGGTGTGAGTATACTGTATGGAACACCTGAGTATACATGGGTAGTGCCACAATCTTTTGTATGTGTTTCATACTTGGGTAGTATCCCAAGTTATATGCAGTCACACATGCCTGTATTGTATCATTACATTACTACTCTAACAGTGCTTTTTCAAGTAAGAGTAGATTGCAGATTGCAGTACTGGAACCATAGACACCTGCATGCAAAGCTGGGCTCTTTGTACTGACTATCGTGTTCCTGCTGTTTGAACTGTATGTTTTTATGCATCTCCTATTGGATATTGATCTGCTATGTTGATATTAACTGTAGACTACTATGTTTTTAGGACATGTCATTGAGGACTGCTGTCATGTAGTAATGGCATACCTATCAGTTTCAGACATCTATCTGTCAGAATAGTCATCCTAATGCATAACCTGCTAGCTAGCTACTTTCTGTCTGTCCTCTGTACAGATGTGCAGATGTCAGGTATTCATCTTGGCTACTAACAGGCAATCTCTGATTGATTGACACTTACATGTATGCCCAGCTGTCTTATGAATGGCACAGCTAGGAAACCCCACTCTGTATGCACCACATGCCATGGATACCTCAAACAGACTACCACAGTCGACAGAACATTTTTGGGTACAGGTCCCTAACCCAGACACTGGCCATGTTATGCAATATTTGTTGCATACATGTCAATTGGAGCACGTCACTGGCCCACTTCAAGAGAAAACCAGAGGAGTGGATGTTGAATTTAACTGTCACTCTGGGGATCACTCATGTGGCATCAGTTGATAAATGGCCTGCTGACAAATGTCAGGTGGCACAGAACCAGTGTACTCACATGCCCTACTCTTCTCATCTCTCTATGGACATTAGTCTGGTACACACCTAGGAACACCTGCAACTATGGACCTCAGTACTGAGAAATGTTTGTGTGCATTATTGAATATAACAGTGTCTGTGGGTTGTAAACTTGTAGTTGAAAATCCTGTGAGGGCCTTCTCACTCACTACATCCCTCCTCCAGTTGCTATACGTAGAAATGGCTGCTGCTGTAATTCACATTAAATGTATCTTGTTACTCTCTTCACCCTAAGGGCTACCTGTAGCTTGCAGTACCAGCATAACACTGTTCTAGTGTGGGTTAGCCTCTGAATCCTTGTAAATGTGGATATGTGTGTGTGTGTGTGTGTGTGTGTGTGTGTGTGTGTGTGTGTGTGTGTGTGTGTGTGTGTGTGTGTGTGTGTGTGTGTGGCTGTGCATATTTGTAGAAGACAGCATTCTGAGGCCACATTCTCCAAATACAATAAACCTTGCCATACATTATAAGGGATGGTGATGTTGTTGACATTGGGAGAGCCATGACAAACCCTCACCCTACTATCCCTGTAGCATGTGCAATAAATGCATATTCCTGTAGTAGCACTGATTAGATAGACAAGGGTTTGTATTGTAGTCCTAGTCAATGTGTGATTGTGGGTGTGTCAGACCATTATCAAGGGTTTCAGTGAGTACAATATCCAATGTAGGGTGTGGGTGCTGGATATACTGTCTTTAGACCATGGTACCCAGAGTACATGTCCCAAGGTCTACTTTATGAGGACCACTGTCACCATCAATTATACAGACAACTGATCACACTATCTAGCCCAATGATGCATGTGCTGTGTGCAAAAACTCCCTAACAGTATGGTCTCACTGACAATGTAGTTAGCACTGCTAAACCCAGGTATGTCAAATGTGTCTATGATTGTATGTGTTTGTCAATGTGTATATAACAGTATGTCATACTATTTATTGATCATTAACATCCAGTACATCCCATATTACCATACTGTACAAGGCCTGGTGATGTTCTTCACTTAACAAAAAACTCGGGACACACCTCATCCTAAAAGCTCTGTGGTGTGTGCAATTAAGGCCAAACACAGTAGCAATAAGTACCTAGGTAGGGGATCTACTCTCAGTGTAGCCAAGAGCAAGTGTGTGTGTATATAAAGGGATCTACTTCAGTTTGCAGAAAATATATGTCCTAGGAGATCATTTGTCTGAGAAATAGCTGGCAAAAGGTAACATGTCAAAGGAATCATCTTGTGGAAATTCATTCCATCAAAACTAGTAGTGGATGTGTAAATGCCCTCTTCCCCACTGTACAGCTGTAAAGCGATACTGGAGCTGGTATATATAGTTGGGTGTAGTTGTTGTGGGCATAGCAAACCACATTGTGGTTATTGTTGTGCGTATTCCCCCGCTTAGTCTGCTGTTATACTGTACAGTTTATGTTAACAGGTTAAGTAGTTGTTAATCACAATATGTGTGGTTCTATGCCATCCTACATCCTCCAAAGTGGGGGGGCTGTGCCACCCACACCAGCACACCTATGTTTACCAAAAACAGGATTACACTATATTGCAGAAGAGGACATGTACCCTGCCAGTACCATCGTCAATGACATTAAACTGGCAGACTGATTATTTACTGATGTTATGTTTTGGCTATTTGGTCTTGGTGGAATTACATAGGTTAAAATGCGTTCACTGCAAAATTAAGTACATCCATGTGCACAGTATTCTCCGTGTATTGCATCAACACCAAAGCCTGTGCATGTGTGTGTTATTTACAAATATTTGGTGTATGCCACCCAGTACACTTACCATTGTCCACTGTAGAAGAGCTGTTAATATCAGCCACCATGCACTTACCTGTATATACCCCTCGGACCCATCAGCCATGTGGCACATGCAGTAACTGTTATACAGACCTGTTACTTGTGTTCAGCTGTACCCAGGATATGACACAGTCAATGTATCACCACAATGCCATACCCCTTGTAGGAAAGGAGAGCAGACCAAAATTCTGCTGAAACATAGACATATACAGTACAAACAGAATGTATTATGGAGACCACAATCAGTCAGTGTTAATACCAGCTATAATGCATCATGGCTGGACAGCTACACATCCTAACATGTAAGCATTAAACATTCTAGCTGAAAACACATTAAACAGCATTACATTGCTAAACCTTAGTACATTCACCCTGTGCATCAGAACCATACTAGCATGTCCCTGCATCAATGGTATGGATGACAGGGATGTAGCACAGGTATCATCATATGCACAGGGTGTGTTGTGAGTTTGCCAGAAGCCTAGGCTGAGTCATTTGGTTGACATCATTTGTGTGTGTTATGGGGTTCTTTATCAATTTGGCTGTGCAGATGTGATGTGTGTAGGTATGGAGGAGCCCTAGCTGTGTTGGTGATGTGTGTGTGTGTATGTATGCACACAATTCTGCCATGTGGCTGCCCTATACAGGAGTTTGTTGGACAGCTGCAGACCATACATGGCAGGGTGTACAGTTCACTGTCTCTGGCCATGGACACAGGAACTTTGCCTGCCAGGGGTACCACTGGCACTTCCAGGTAGAAGCCCAGATATGGTGTTCTCCTCTGATTATGACAATTGTCCGCTGGATTCGCATCCATTTTGGGACCAGTCAGGACCACATGCAAGTGGCCTGCTGCATTATGTTGTGGACAGCACCCCACCTGCAGTACTGGTGCTGGTACTGCCACTACGGAAGCGGCTCTGAGTTGTTGCACGTCCGTGTAGACCTCCACCTGTTGGTGTTGCAGACCTATGTCCAAGAGGCTGACGCCCTACTCCCACCACATGCTCTAACACAGACACCACACGGTTGAGGAGTCCCATCATCTCATCTAACCATCTATCCAGGACCTCTGCAAAGTAACGGTGGGCACCTCCAAGATCACGGATGTTGTCAAGTACAACAGAATGAGTATCCCTCTGGAGATTCAGATTCTGTCTGGTGTAGCATTACATACATGACTGTGCCTCCATGATAGGTTCATAGGTTCATAGGTTGGTACTAGGCTATTGGCCCAGGGGCTTATGCAAGCCTAGCCATAACAATTCCTTGGATATTTCTTCCCACAATATTTACTTCCCTGGACCCCTGTCTAACAGGGTGACTGACATGATCCCCGGGATGAATTTCCTTTCTCCCATCCAATTGTCAGGGTTGCTTTTGAAGAGGTCCAAGGAGGTGCTCTGCTTGACATGTATGGGTGTCTATTCCAGAGTATGGGGAGTCTCTGGGTCAGGAACCTATCCCTCCAGCATGTTTTGTTCATTGTGATGACAAGGTTTATATCCCTGGAGTGTGTGGCTCTGAGGGATTGGGATTTCTTTAAGTGGAGCATGCACAACAGCTGAAGGTTTGACATGGTCTTGTATGTTAAGCAGAGATTGCCTCTGAGAAGACGATATGCCACAGAGTATACCTGGAGATTGTTTAGATGGTCAGTAGAGGGCATCTGCTTTAGGCCTGTGATTCTTTTAGTGAGGTATTTCTGTGGGCTTTCCAGCTGTTGCAGATGTCTTGTGAGGTGCATACCAAATAGGTCATTGTACTCTATAATGGGTCTAATCAGTGGTGAGTACAGTGGGACAATGACCTCCTTTTTTCTGGATGAAAAGCCCTTAGTGATGAGGTGTGCCACATAGAAGGATTTCCTGACTGTTGTGATGTGGTTATCAAAGGTGAGACAACTGTCCACCTGTGTCCCTAAGTCTCTAATCACACTTTTGGTGTTTAGTGTGCTGCCAACTATGTGGTAATTCATGTGTACATGTTTTTTCCCAAAGGGGATAACTATACATCTCTTGTCATTAAGCTTGAACTCATGGCTCTGGCAGCAAGCATCTGTTTCTGTAAGGCCCTTTTGTAGAATATCCACATCATTTAGTGATTCAATAATGGCTCCCAGTTTGCAGTCATCTACAAACTTTGTTAGCCAGATTCCCTTAGTGTTGGCCTGTACTTCAGAGAAGAAGATGCCAAACAAGAGCAGTCTCAGGACTGAACACTGAGGTACTCCACTTGTCACTTGTCTGGAGCTGGATTTGAAGTCGGTTACTTTTACAGTCTGGGTTCTGTCAATAAGCCAGTTGGCAACCCATCAAGTGACATAGGGATTTATGCCCAGCTTAGTAAGTTTATCTATGATTCCGGAGTGGGGGATGGTGCCAAAGGCCTTGGCGAGGTTCAGATAGGCTGTGTGGACCGTCTTACCCTCATTCACAGTTCCGGAGACTGATATGAAGAAGTCAATCAGGCTCAGGAGACAAGATCGGCCCTTCACGAGCCCAAACTGTGTGGGGTCCAGTGTTTGAAGGTTGCCAATGTCTTTGATTATAAGTTCCATGATAATGCATTCCATGCCTTTGCTTGGCCCGAACATGCGTCTGGTGACACCTGCTGTGGCACTTCTGCCAGGGGCATGGTGGACATCAGCCCTCCTACGAGCACCCCTGTACATCTGCCTGTGTGGTACCTCACCAGTCATGTGGCAATGGCTGCTGTGTACACACCCATTTGCTATAGTAATAAACTGGCTCAGCTCCACAGACACTGCAAACTTTAATAGACCAAACGAGCAAAAAAACACATAATAATTCTATACATATGAACAGATAACTTAGCGCTTTCACACATATACATAGTCAGGCATCATCAGAGTAAAAAAAAAAACTCTTCATCTTTGTTGCATTTAAAGCTATTAGTTACAAACACACCCCTCTAGGCAATTAACCCCTACCAAAAAACAATTTATAAATTAAAGTCACAGTAAATCATCACTCCTATGCTTGTTTAAAAGCACTGTTACTTATAACTAGAAAAAATATTGTTTAACTAAAATACAGACATTTTAAAAAACTATATATAAACATGTTTGTGTAAAAGTAGTAAATACAAATAATAAATAAAAAATAAAAAAATAATAATATAATACTTAACATTCTTCAAACAGATGTAGATTTGTACTTTAAAATACTAGAGACTGAGATGTAATCATTAATGCCTGGAGGTCTAGATGCATCCAGCCTCAACTGTCAGATGCACTCCCTCATCTCAAGTAAAACTTTTAAATCACCTCCTTTGTCATTAAATGGAATTCTGTCTATTACAAAGAACAGAAATCTCTTAAAATTAGGGAAACTCAGACTATGCATATACAAGGCATTGTTAGTTCTTTTGTTCCTGATGTCTCTTAGGTGTTCCAGGATTCTGAGCCTTAACTTTCTTGTTGTTTTCCCAACATATAAAGTTGAACGTTAAAGTTTGCAGTGTCTGAAGAGCGGAGCCGGTTTATTATTTACAAGTCTCTGGTGTTACATTGTGTCGGCCACTTGCTATAGTCCCCACTCTGTCTTGTCTCATTCCACCACCCACCTACTGTCCCTCATCTATGGCCACTGGTGATGGGGTATGTATGGGCATTGTGACCGCGTGCAGGAATGGGATGGATAAAAGTGGGATGACAACCGATGGCACAGCTTCAGCCCCTGACAACCCTGCCTGTGCCTCACCATACCTATCATCATTGTCAGATTCTGTATGGACACTAACATCAGTTTGCCTGCAGGAGGGACCTTGACCCACCTCACCATCTGTGAGGGGAAAACAAAAAATGTAATTTGAGACCTATGCATTATTGCTTACCTCTACACACACTCACACAAACACACACACACACACACACACACACACACACACACACACACACACACACACACACACACACACACTTACAGGTGAGGTGGCACAAAGATATTACACAGACCTCTCATTACCGAATAAATGCAGTATCAAACAATTGTGTTAGTCATGCAGATGCTGAATGAGATGCATACAATATGTGGGTTGCTTAAGTGTGCACACTCTGAACACAATGGTTTGTTTCAGAACCTGTTAAGTGAACTACAGCATTCAGTATTCCTGGAAGGGATTTACTAGCATGGTCCATCTTCACTTGCCATTATTTGGTCACTCTGCCCTACAAATGTCCCCCAACTCTGCCAGATTGCAAGGTCAGCTCATGTGCACAGCCCTTGGAGATCACACAGTGCATTCACTATTGCTGTGGGGTCATGGTTATGTCTGGCACAATTCATGACCTTGACTGTGTTCAGATAAAGTCATTCTTAGTGAGCTTTGGAGGTATGCTTCAGTTCACTGTTGTGTTTCAGGATGACACCCCTTTCCATCCTCAACCTTACTGCAGATGTTTGACAACTATGGGCCACACATGAGTGTTATTTTGCAGTGTTCCAAATTCAGAATGCCATGTCTACTGGCCTAGTTCCTGCTAATGAACAACAAACCTAAAGGTGTACACTGGCACCAGCAAGGTAAAAATGGGGATGGTGGGCCTGAGGTGGAGTGAGGGGATGCTTGTGCACTACATGTATCTTTATTAATAATGTCTGTAGGTTTCAGCCTTGGTCTCAGTACACCATTACACATTGCAACACATGCATTTGGGAGACTTTATGTTTTGCTTATGCTACCTGTAGAGAGCCCTGGATGATGTTTCCTGTGGAACAAGTCTTCCATCTGATTACCCTAACCCATAGGCCACATTTATGTGGATTCCAGGCAGTTGTTGACACAGGTACTGCACAGGCTGTACTTGCTAGACATTCCTGCAAGTCCCTAGGTGTTACTGCATGTTTCTTGGCAGCCTCCATGACCCCTTTGCAACACGTGTTGTCATCTGTCTTGGATGGGCATCTGTTTATTTTCCACATTAATGTTGTCACATACTTCATACATACATACATGACTGTCTGCACTGTTTGCCATGGTATATGCAATGGTGAGGTAAGGCTACTTCTCCCACTCCTGAGTGCTACTTTTTGGATACGAGGTCAATTTCATAATTTGTAAGAGTTGTGCAAGCCACTGCTGCCTCTGTTGCAGGTGATTGGGCAAATGTCATGGACATACTTCTTGCACAGCAGACCATTACTTGGTGTGACATTAAGGCCCTGTACTTGATGGAAGGTGTGTACTAAAGAAGAGTGAATGCTGTTAGTACCTCACAAGCTGCTTCTACAATATGTTACTTGGAATGTGTGCACACATATGCTTCAAGTGTTTGTTAAGGTATGTATTCCCCATATTTTGTTGTCCTAGCATAGGATTCCATATTACACATTCATTGATCATGTTAGGATCACATTACAGGTTATAAAAGGTGTGGAATGTGGTATTGTGATTTGCTATCCTTTAGATCAGGAACAATGGCCATTGAAATTGTGGCATATAGACTGTTGTAGCCACTGTATAAGGGTAATGTTTCAGACATGTCCCTACTGTAGGCCATTTGTCCCACCATTATGTTCATCTCTGTCCACACTTCTTGCACTGACAGGTTGTTAGGTATACTGCAGGACTCTTACATATCCTTCAGATATGCCACCATGGTGACCACTGTGATGCAATGCAATTAACAGCAACAAGTGAACATGTACAGCATGCATTATGGGTAGGTGTGTTAAATGTATGCATGGGAAATAGCATGGCCATAACATGGCTGGTGTATTGGAAAATCTGAACAAAACAACTCCATACTCACCAGCTACAGGCTGTTGCCCCAGTTATATACCAGAGGTACCTACATAGTTGTGTAAGAGACGTAATTTCAGTAGCCAAACCTGTGGCCTTGGTACAGGGTGGGAGCAGCATTTCAGTACATCTACAATACAAACCCACAATACTAGAGATTATGCACATATGTTCATTACTACACTGCAGCAACACACTATCTTATATGACATATGCAGGTAGATACTTTACAGATGATGGATAAGCAACAGTGGTCTACTAATGTGCCCTGGGGCCTTACCTGCACACTCCACGACCATTGTGTGGGTGGCACCCACCTCCACAATGTTATCTTAAAGTTGCTGGCTTGGCTGGCGTGCAGGTGCCCCAAGGCTGGCAAGGAGCTCCTCAGCATGTGTCAGTGGGGGCTGGATAGCATGACCCACACCTGTAGCTAGCTGGACTGTCAAAATGGCAGTGGTGGATCAGATCGGTGCAACGATGCCACACCTGCTCATAACTGTGGTTATGCAGGCTGATATCATTTACCCTGTGGACAAGTTTGTTCGACAGAGCGGTCCTTTACTGCAGATCATGGGCCCTGTGCTCAAATAGAATGCCATGATGTAGTATGATGAAGCATATAATGACATCATTTTCCTGGGGAGTATATGCAAGGAGCCATCCCCTTGACATTGTACTTGGAAGACATAAACAGGATAAAAGGTCATAGGACCTCATACTGCAAGAATATATAAGATGTTAATTGACATCACTTCCCCCCACCATATCTGCAACAATAATCTAAACACACAAATCAATGGGTATGTTTACACCAAACCTACTGTTGGGACATATGTCCTATTGTTCAACAAATATTGAAATGTGTTTCTATTAATGTTCCATGTTGGAACACTATTGTTGGTGGTCTGCTGCTATCAGTGTAACCTGCATGCCATTGTAATGGCCACTGTGGCTCCACATATGCATGTGTTCTGTTTGCTATGCAACTGTTCCAAATCTGGTGTTTTGCGTTAATGGGTATATCTATGCATGCTGTTATAAATATCCTGGATTATGTTGACTATTACTAACTCACATATGTTCAAAAACTGTAACACCATAGCACGTATGGGAAGGCCGGTCATAGTGGACCCACCTCTCCCAACTCATCTGGCTGTGGCATGGGCACCAGCATGTCGTCTGGGATCTACCCAAAGACCTCCTCATCCCCTGGTCCTTCATCACCTTCAGTAGAACCACCTCAGGGGATATGGCTCATCCCACACCTGGAAGCGGGCGCGGACAGGAAACTCTCACCCAAATTCAGGTCCGGGGTTTGGTGCATAGAGAGGTCCAAAGGGAGTTTGGAGATCTGCTACCCCAGCTTGAGGGCTGCGTTGTGCAATTAGAGGGTCAGCCTGCCTCTCCTGCTCAGCCCCCAGCCACAGCCACCTTCAGGGCTGTGAAGGTGCAGTGGTGACTGCCCATGGGTGGGGACCTCAGTCCCACTGTTTACATTTGGGGGCTCATGGGCTTCTGATTAACAAACACCCCGCCCATCCAAGGTGTTTACCCCCACATGTGTCATATACCACCCCTGTATGCTGTCTTGTCTGTCTTGTCTGTTTTCCAACCCAACCTACCTCCCCAAATATACCTACTATCATT